>NW_008693046.1:0-6475 GCF_000695815.1 Acanthisitta chloris | reverse complement strand
CAGCCTCTCCATCTCCCCACCAAACTTCCTCCAGTGCCCAGCCACAGCCTCTCCCACCTCGGTGCTGTGCCACCAGGTTCTCCTCACCATCCTCAACCAGGTCAGGATGGGACACCTCGAAACAACTGACTCGTTCCCACAGCAGAGTCCTAGCCATCCTTCTCCCAGATGGAGGTACCACCTTGTGCCTCTTTCAGCACCCATGAAATCAGAGCGCCTGGTTTTTGCTCCCTGTGTACACTGCACCGAATCATCCCCTAAAATGCCAAGGTTTCCCCCTGTGCCTCCTCAGAGCCTTCCTGTCCCACAGCAGGGCAAAGCCACCACAGAAGGGATTAGCTGAGAGCGAGGTCCCGCACTGCCACCACATGAGACACCAGATTTATAGGTCACAAAACCGTCTCTGTGTCTCCACACACACCAGTTCCCTGTGTCCACGCACAGGTAGGAAAGAAAACCATTTATTTTCCTTCCCTTGCAACGGATGGAGGAGTAAAGCTCCATCTGAGCCTTTGCAGAGCCACGGGGCCACCGCTCGGCCCTGCAGATGTCATTTTGTGACATCTCCAGGCTGGTTTGTCGTCATGAATCAGCATTTCCCTTCATCAGAGCAGTGCAGAGCTTCTCCCAAATACATGAAAGAGGAAAAAAATGCACATTTGCAGGCAGAGGAAGGGAAACAAAGCCCTCACGAGCAGCACAGAGATATTTGTGGCAGAGCCTGTCGCCCGAGCTGAGCAGAAGATGGCTGGAGCCAGGGCACAGCAAAAGTCACTCCTCACCCTGGCTCTGGACCAGGGACATCCTGCTCAGCCCCAGACTCCAACCAGCATCTCCTCCCAGATCCCAGAATATAGCTTGAGAAGGCTCCTCGAGCATCCACAGCCTCCCAGGGAAACATCTCCATCCCCAGCAGCACCAGGAAGGTTTAAGGATGGATGGGCGAAGGGCTGGGGCGAGGAGTGGAAAAATACCTCATAAACAGAGAAATTCAGATTACCCATAAAGCTTTTTCAGGTCAAAGGGGGAAAGGGATTTTTAATAGAAAATGGAGGTTATGGGATTGGCAATAGTTATGTGACAGACGCATAGAGTTAAATGCAGATAATCTCCTTTACCATTTAGCATTGAGCACCATCCTAATTCCATGTTTCATAAAACTGTCTCCAAATCACTGAGGGAGATTAAAAATTTAGAAATAGCACGGCAATATTTTTAAACCAGAAATCACTGCTCACATCTGGTCAGATGTGCTGACCCTAACCTACATATCGAGGGCATTAATTCCCACGAACCTGAGAAGAGGAGGCCGGAGGAGCTGAAACAGAACAGTTTCTGCTGGGGATGCAGTGAGACAGGCACTGACACTGGCCCTGGAGCCCAGCCTGGATCTGCTGGGTGCTCGAGCTGGCTCTGCAAGGGAGGTGTTCTGAGTTATCAGAGCTCAATCTTCTTAAATCGTGGTAAATTACAACCTAGAGGTGTTGAAATATTAATGTCTCTCTCCGAGCTGGGAGAAGCAAGTCATTTTGCTATCATCCCTTCGGAATATTTACTAGTCTCGATGGTTGGACTTCCCAAACTCCAGCACACATCCAGCAGCATGGCAAAGTACCAGCAAAGCACAGCTCTAACGAGGGGCCACACGCTGCCCCAGGGTCTGTCACCGCGTCACCGGCACTGGAAGAAGCAGCTGAGGTGCAGGTGTGAGTCCTGCACAGGAGCACAGCAGTGCCACCACCTCCCAGGTGAGCAGCATGACCCCTCCTCCCTGCCAGACCTCACAGGGAAGAGCCTGTCCTTTTCTCAGAAGCGGATTTAGGACCAGACTCAGACAAGGAGCAGTTTCGTGCCAGCCAGAGCTGTTTCTCCTGAGATAAGAAGCTTTCTCTGCCCGCGACACACGTACATCACCTCAGCTCGCTCAGGACCCACAGCCAGTCCAGTGCCCACTCAACACCAGCAAGTGCCTCAAAGCTGAGCAAGGTCCTTTGCACATCAGCAACTGGGTGGAAACCTGACAGAGCTGGGAAAAGTCTGAGCAAGTTGTGTTTCAAGGGCCCTCGTGCAATCCTCTGGGCAGGCACCAAACTGGAGGTCGTTTCACCCCACTGGCAGCACCTTCCTGAGATTCCCTTTTTGATCCTGATGGTCTGGTCCCCATACCAACCGTCCTCCAAAGCCAGTGTGATGCTGCCAAGGCTCCCCCGGAGCAAAAATCCCACCCATGGGCCAGCAAAGGGGCAGAGGGGCCAGCAGGGCTTCCCCCACCCCAGCTGTGCCAGGCTGCAGGGATGCTGTGGAGAGCAGCAGGCTAATGGCCACCTCACTGCTCATTTATTATCCTCATTAAGGGTGTTTGACACCTGCCCTGTTCAAGGAGAAAGTGAACCGGCGCTTGACATGCAGAGGGGTGGGAATTACAGGTAGGTGGCAAGTCCTAATCGCTCCTCTGTACCGAGGAAAGGACAGCAATTCCATCACACACTGCCTGCACATTCCTAATGCTGGATCAGTCTTTGGCCTTCCCTGGAATGAGCTTCCTCCAGGCTCTCATCTCCAGGACACTTTTAACAGCCTTTGTGCAAACGAAGGGAGTGACCTTGGAGCTGATGGAGTGAGAAGTGGCACCTCCAAGCATCAGGGAAGGGATGAGGAGGGAAGTGGCCGAGGTAAGGGGAGTGACAGGAGGCTGGTCCCTTCCAAGGGGAGCACAGAGCTGCCTGTGCAGCCCAGAATGCAGCACATCCACCCAAGATGCCCACCACTGTGGCTTCCCAGCCCAAAGGGTTAAAGCCATGACTCCAGAGTGGCCGACCCCACACTGTGCCCCACAGGGACCATTCTCAGGGGGTGGAAATCGTGTCAAGAAACGCCAAGAAGGGCCTGGGGCATTCAGCTGGTGCCCAGCACAGCAGCAGCAAGGGCAGGTACTTGCCACAGCACCTTCTGTGCCCTGGCACTGTATTTTGGCTGCTGTAGGAGTCCCACCCTGGTGGCACAGCACCACGATCCTTCCTGACTTGCCAAACCAAAGAGGAAGCAAAGGAGAACCTGTCTCTGGTCCTCTGCGGGTAAGGGCACTGCTCAAACACGCTCCAAGCGCCTGCTCCTTAATGCATCTGCATGGAAATTAAGGCCTGAACCACCTCCAGCTATTACGACAGCACCCAGGCTGAGGCTGTAACCCTTGCCTGGGAACAAAAGCTCTCCCAGCCTGTTTCCTGGCCCCTGAACCTCCCAAGGCAGATTGCTTAGAGGTACCACTCTCACCACACCATCCACACAGAGCCTGGCCCAGAGCTGGACATCCTCCTGCCCTGCAGCACCTCCTGAGCCCCCCAGACCTGTGACCTTCTGCTCCAGGGGGTGAGGAACAAGCCCAGAGACCACAGGCAATAGCCTCCCCCTCCCTTTCCACAGCCCACCTCCATGTCTTGGCCACACTGAACACAAAGCCTGAGGAGCTGCAGCTGAGTCCCAAGGGGACATCTGGTGACATTATCCAGCCAGGGTGACAGCACCGTCCCCTCCAGGGAGGCCAAACGAGTGGGCAAAGGGACAAACCAGAGACCATACATGGCTGATGTTGGTCTTCCTCTGCAACTACTGGCCCATGTTCCCAGCACACCACATCCCACACACTGGATTTAGAAGGTGGAGACCAGGATTTCCACCACATGGCTGAGAGGTATGAGAAACAAGGCAAAGGCATTGACAGAGCAAGTTTTGCAGCCTCCTCACCTCCTCCCTGTCCCCTCCAAGTCATGCTGACAGTGAGGAGCCTTTCCCAGGCACAGCAGCTGGGGCAGGCAGCACGCAGGAGTCTGGAAATGGAATTCCTAAACGTTTGGTACAGCTCTGCTGGCAGATGATGGCGGCAACATGCAGATTGTGTGCGGTGGAGGATGTTTCTTCAGGCTCCACGAGCAGGGAAAGGGTAACTCACAAAACCACGGTTATGTAAAAACGCAGAGCCGGCTATAACCGAGATTTCAAAGACAAGAAACACTCTGCACCCAGAGCTGCCACTGCACATCCTCCCAGAGCAGCAGCAGCAGCAGCAGCGCAAGGACTGCCACGAGCGAGCGCCTTCCTGCTCCGTGCCCACCATGGAAGTCACACCTATTAACGTGCTGCTTGCTTGGGTGTGAGATGGCTCCATGTCATCCCAGGCAGCTCAGGCTCCTCTGCTGCCATGGCAGAATTCCTGCCACAAAGGCTTCCAGCTTTATTCTTGCCCTGGGCTCACCAGCTGCTCCAAAGGAGGGCAGAGCGCTGCCCATCCATCCCTCCAGCTCGGGGTCACACAGGCAGAGACCCCCAGCACCCCAACACCAAGGTGCCCAGTGCCACGGCCACCCCGAGCCGTGCCCGCAGCTCCCAGCTCCAGGCAGAGCTGCTCCACAGCACATCCTTGGCACTCGCCCCTCGCGCCAGGCACAGCCCGTTCCTCCGAACCCCAGGAAGATCAGGGCTGTCTCTGTCCATTCCCCATCCAAAGGCAGGAGCAGCCCAAAGCCCACGCCAGGTAAGGGCTCTGGGCGAGTGGCCACGGTGGCTCCTAGTGCTGGGAATTTTTGGCAGGATAAACAAGCACCAGGCACGGCGAGGAGTTGAGCACTGCAGGCTTCTCCTCCGTGCATTTAATGAGGTTTCCATGTTTCATTTCAGAGACAAACGAGCGCTGTGCCACACTGGGGGGCCGAGATGGGAGAGATTAGAAAACGCGAGCGGCACCATTCGCTGACCCAACACGGAGAAGCATGTAAATATAATGCCAATATAAATCAGGCGGCAGAGCCATCCAGCAACATCACGCAGGGAGATGCTTCCCCAGCTCCAAGCCTCTCAATTTTGACCAGTGTGCTCTTCATCACGCCACTCGCCTCCCCTCTGCCTGGCTGCTCTCCCTCACACTGCCAGACCATCTTGCTGCTCAACTCCCTGCGTGCCAACCACCCATTCCTGTTTGTTTTACCAGCAAGGGGAAGAAACAAGCAGCTACAGCCCATCGAGGGATTTCTAAACTTCAGGGGTCCATTGGATCAAATGTTCATCTGCTTTCAGTTTCTACTTGAGCTCTCGTTCTACAGCAGGAGCACGTTAAAAGGATGTGCTTCGATGCCCAGAAATATTAAGTATCTGAAAGGTTTATCATGCATTAAGCAATTCATTTTTTTTTATCCTATTATTCTAATGAAACTTCCATTGCATTGCTGTCCTCTCTCTGGAACGGCTTCACGTTAACACTTTGCATCACCAGGACTGTTCAACGCCGAAATCTCTTTTATTTTTTTGGTAAGAAATAAAATGTAAAATGAGGCCATGAGGAGTTGTGCTAATGGAGGCTTTTAATTTGCTCTTCTCCAAAGAGATAGCTCTGTGGGAAGAGATCCCTTTTCCAAGATGCTGGGGTTGAAAACATGCAAAAAGCCATAAACCAGTGCAGATCTGTATTATTTTGACTACTGGGGGTCGATAGAAATTGTAGCATCCTCAACAGTTATTTGGTTTTGGGTTTGTTTTTTCCCTTTTAGCACAGTAAAAAAATGCAAATGTAAGCAAAGCAGACGTTGGCACGTTCAGCTCAGCAGATCCGAAGCACAATAGCGATTTTGGGTAAAGCTCCCAAAAGCAGCTTCACTCCAGCTCAAATAAAGCAGCTATTCCATAATCAATAATTGATGGAATAATTGATCATCGCTGCCCAACCGGACAAGGTGCCCTATTAAGCCTTGGCAAATATTTTTCATGGGATTAACGTTGAGCTAAAGGGGTGATGGAATGGGCAGCAAGAGAGGTCTCGTGCGAGGAAGCAGCTCCGTCCCCTTTCTTTCGCTTCCCTCATTTCCTAAAATTTCCCCCTCGCTGTTCTCAAATGTCAGAGAAGATAATTAGGGCAAATGTCATTTTGCATCCTCGGAGCAGACAATTTTCCAAGAGGTGGGCGCTTCCAGCACCGCAGCCGCAGGTCAGGTCATGGGCAAAGAGGTAATTTATTCCAGAAACATAATTAAAAATTCCCGCAGATCCGGAAACAGGCAATTCCTTTATGTAACACGGATCGATTGTTGTAACAAACGCAGTGGGATTTAACTGCCCGTGGTACGCGCAGCTCCTGCCTCGCTTTAATTGCATCCACGGCACAGATCGCTCCCGAGTATCACCTCGCTGGATGTGGGCAGCAGTCACTTAATGCCCAACTTTAAATTAATCCATAATCTTTCAGTGCGTGTCTCCTTGACACAGTTCTTTCATGATCCTCTCCCTCTCCCCCACCCCATATAGATATGATTTATCTATAATCTGATTGATGTCAAGCCGCTGGGTAACACTTCACACAGCATTCCTAGAGGGAAGGATGCGAATTTGAAGGCATCGCTGGATTTCGCCTACTGACGGGCTCAGACTGAGTAGCGCCGACGCCAAGCGCTCGGTCCCGGCACGGCCCCGCAGAAGGATGCTGAGCCCG
>NW_008693045.1:10189-13779 GCF_000695815.1 Acanthisitta chloris | reverse complement strand
ATATATATATAAGAGATGAAAAGAGGAAAAAATCTCTGGATCAGCCAATGTTTTTGTCTCTTCTGGAATGAAACCGTATTTAGGTTTTCCTTTTAAATCTTGAACCTCAAACTGTTCTGCAGGTTTGGCTCAAAATTTAGCTCTCGGATTAGCTCAAGATTGCAGAGGCTCCTTGTTCCCAGGGATAGATCCCAGAGGCCTCTTGTTCCCAGGGATATCTGTAGGCAGCAAGGTAAATCCTGGCCTGGAGAGAGGTGTTGGGATGTGTGCCAAGGGCACAGAGCATCCTGTTGTGCTCTGGTGTCCTGTGGGGACTAATGACCCTGAGGTAGCTGCTGCTGCCACCAAGCAGCCCCACAGAGCACCTGTGCCCCAGGGAGGACGAGCTGGGACTGTCACCTCCTGCCAGAGCTCCGTGTTTGGCGTGTTTGGCAGGAGAAGGTTGTGGAGACCTCAGAGCAACCTACCAGGAGCTGAAGGGGCTCCAGGGAAGATGCAGAGGGACTCTGTGTTAAGAACTGCGGGGACAGGACAAGGAGGATTGAGAGAAATGGAAAGAAGAAATGGAGATGAGATCTCAGGCAGAAGTTTTCCCTGTGAGGGTGGTGAGACACTGTCCCAGGTTGCCCAGGGAGGCTGTGGCTGCCCCAACCCTGGCAGTGTTCACAGCCAGGTTGGATGAGCCTTGAGCAACCTGCTCTGGTGGGAGGTGTCCCTGCCCAGGGCAGGGGTTGTGAGAGAGGACTTTGCACACAGCTTCGACTCATTTAGTACGACTTGGTTGGTGCATAAGAACAAGTACCAGAAAGTGAGACAAACACTGACCTGGTGACAGTATTTATGACCATTACTTACTGCAGCCCTGCACAACCACAAGGATCCAGCACGTGTGACAGATGTACAGTGCTTTCTGCTCTGCTTTGTCTACAGCAAAACTACTTCGAGTTATGTGTGCTGCAAGACAGAGATTCGTATTCATTTCAGTCCACGTTAGCCTTCCACAGGAGGCCACAGCTGGCAGTCATGTCCTTCTTTGCAGTGAAGCTGTGGTTAATTAGTCCAAAGTTACCTCCTTGCCCTACTTTGGGAGTGACATTTACTCCTCGAGTTTCCTTGGCTGCTGCTCTTTAGCTCTAATTACATTCCTTGCTGCTCACAAGGGCCTGTGCTGTGTTGCTGGGGGAGCCTTGGCCACCTGCAGAGCCCTCCCTGGGCTCAGCCATCCTCTCCTTCCACTCACCCCCGCACCAGTAACTGGCCTGACTCCCTCTGCCCCTTCTGGGAGATGCTTCTTCACCATCTGCAAAGCTTGAAGAGATGGCGAACATTAACATACAACTGATGGAGCAACCACTGCTGGCTCAGTCAGGCAGTGGGCACCAAGCACAGGAGACACTGCCACGTCCTGCCCTGCCCGAGAGATGCCTCCAAGCTGTCACTCATGAACACCTCTGGCTGCTGCACACAGCAGGGTGAAGCAGGTGTGAGCACTCTGCTGTGACACAGCTCCAGGGGAGAGCTGAGGGGCTGGTGGGAAAAGCCCTCGTAGCACAGGGCAGGCCCCGGAGAGAATCCCACACCTTCCAGAGTCAAAGGGAGTGATTCATCCAGGGCCCTTAAAGCTCTCTGCAGTGCTTGGTGCTGTTACCATGTCCTGAAGATAAAGAGCAGGGAAATCAGATTTCCAGTGAAGGGAAATGAATGTTCTCCTCTGCAGGCAGTGAGCTCCTCATCAGCACCATCAGTGCTGGGGCTGTGGCTCTGCCAGGCACACTCACGCTGTCTTGCAGGTGTGTGCTTTACATTTTATAGATGGTTGGTGGCATTTTATGGGGAGAGAGAGGAAATCTCCCACAAACTTGGAGCAGCAGATGAACGGAAACAGCCACTAAATCATCCGTAAAGAGGAGGGAAGTGTGCAGCCACCTCTAACAAATCTGAGGGCTGTTGCTCCACCACAGTGAACATGTCAGATGTTTGCTTAAGTGACTGTTGGGCCTTTGTTTCTCTGGGCTGAATCTTTAAATCTTGGCTGCCTCCTTCAGAAACTCCTGGATTCCACCTGCCTCCTGCCTGCAGAGTGTGTACAGCTGGGGAGGAGCAAGTCCCTGGGGTGCCGGAAGGCTCTGGCTGGAGGAGCCACAGGTGCTTCTCTTTTTTTTTCGAGCCTGAATTAGCTCCTGGATATCAGAGCCTGACTCACCAGCATAGAGACTTTCCAGAAGGGGAAGGAGCATCCATGGGGCACGGGAGCAGTGGGCTGGAGTGGCCCACGAGGGGCCAAGCCACCTTGCCCACAGATCCCACCTGTGCGTGGAGACCACCTCCTTCTGCAGGATTTGAGGGCAAATCCAGTGAACAAAGGAGTATTTAGGGTATAGAAAAGTTGTAGTCAGCCAGGTCTGATTATCACAGGTTCCTGTGGGTTAGGTATAGATAGGCCAATGATTTTGAGCTTGATCATAGAATCATAGAGTCACAGAATGGTTTGGGTTGGAAGAAACTTAAAGCTCATCTCGTTTCACCCCTGCCCTGGGCAGGGACACCTTCCACTAGCCTAGGTGGCTCTGAGCACCGTCCAACTGGGCCTGGAACCCTCCCAGGGATGGAGCAGCCACAGGCCCCCTGGGCAACCTGTGCCAGTGCCTCAATACTGTCACAGGGAACAATTCCTTCCCAATATCCCATCTGTCTCTGCCCTCTGGCAGTTTGAAGTCATTCCCCCTTGTCCTGTCCCTCCAGGCCCTTGTCCCAAGCCCCTCTGCAGCTCTTGGAGCCCCTTCAGGCACTGCGAGGGGCTCTAAGGTCTACCTGGAGCTTTCTCTTCTCCAGGCTGAACACCCCCAGCTCTTTTCCCCACCACGGACCAGTGGTGCAAGACGTGTCCACCATACGCTGTGCCGTGGGGCTGGAGCAGGGGCCAGGGCAGCTGCAGTGCCAAGAGGACACTTCCCAAGCCGTGGCAGGGGGTGTTTCTCCCTCCGCGGGAGGAGCTGGGCAGGCTCCTTTGTGCTGACTCCCGAGCTGCAGAGCCAGCCTGCAGCCATTCTTCTTACTGCTGATGCTGCTTCCTATGGAAACAATTTAGTGCTAATAAGCTCCATTTATAATAGTAAGGAATGGTTGGGTGGAATAATTGTCACTAAATACCATTCATGGTTTTGTTGCTTTTCCTGCATGTTGCTAATTATTCTGCATCTGAAATAGCAGCCAGAGAAACCACTGAATGGCAATGAATAGGGTTCTCAGCACTCAGAGAGGATGAGGCAGGGTATGATTAGAAATATCAAGGCCCCAATCCACTAGACAATGTCCTCCTCACTGTATGTGTCTCTGCTAAATCACAGCCTTCGGAACGGCTGGGGAATGCAGTGCTCACCCACCCTCAGGGGCCCAGCAAGGGTTTATGAGCAAGTGCCTGTTGAAGGGGCAATGCTCACAGAATCACTGAATCACAGGCTGCTGTGGGTTGGAAAGGAGGCTAAACCTTATCTTGTTCCACCCTCTCCCATGGGCAGGAACATCCCACCAGCCCAGGTTGCTCCAAGCCCCATCCAACCTGGCCTGGAACACTCCCAGGGATGGAGCAG
>NW_008693045.1:0-10165 GCF_000695815.1 Acanthisitta chloris | reverse complement strand
GTGCCAGTGCCTCAGCACCTCACAGGGAAGAATTCCTTCCCAACATCCCACTTATCCCTGCCCTCTGGCAGTGGGAAGCCATTCCCTGTGTCCTGTCCCTCCAGGCACTTGTCAATAGTCTCCATGTTTCCCATAGTTTCCCATGTTTCCCATAGAAGGGACCTTCACAAGTCCTTCTCCCAGGGCTGTTCTCCCTCCTCCCCAGCCTGGATCCAACAAAAATTCCCCACACCAAAACAAGGAGGAACACTGGTGAGTTGAGCCTAGAATCCTGTGGTCAAGGTATAATTGCTTTGTGATTACTACAGCTCCATGCCCTGTATCTCAAGGTGAACATCACTGTTACAAGCATAACACTCATGTCTTGGGTTTTAATTTCCTTTCCATGTAGCAGTGAAATGGCTTTTCATTGCTTCAGAACAAAGGGCACTGGGGCAGTTTCTCTCCCCATGTGGAACAACTTGGCTACAAATTAGATGTTTGCACTGAAGGCACCAAACTGCTGCGACACATCTGTTTCCACACCAAATTCCAACTCAACATTGTCAATCCACCCCACTGAACTGTTTTCCTCATGACCCCAGCTGCTTTGGGAAGCTCTAACAAGCCTTCCTGAAGGTTTGAAGGACTTTGCCTAGGTGAAGCATCAGCAGGTAAGAAGTGTCTGAGCAGTGGCAAAAAGCTCCAGACACCATCACCCAACATTAAATCCAGCCCAGAGCACCTTGCACCACCCAGAGACCTTGGATTCCTCTGTCCAGCAGCACCACTGACAGCAGAGCAATCCTGGAAAGCCTCCATGGGATGACAATGTTGTGCCCAGCAGTGATAGCTCTGAACCTGTTACTCCTTGTTCTATCACTGCAGCTCCTGATGCAGAGTCCCCCTCCAGCTTCCTTGGAGCCCTTTCAGACACTGGAACTCGGAGCACAGCGCAGCTTAAACACCCCCAGCCTGTCCCTGCCTGGTGAGATGTCCCTCCTGGGCTGCTCCCTGCAGGGAGTTCAGTCCCCAGAGTTGTGCAATCCAGCTGCAATGGACCTTGAGCTCCAGGAGCTGAGCTCTGTGCCTCAGCCATCCCACCAGGGTCATCCTGTCGGTCCCTCAGGCGGTCTGAGCAGGGTCTAAAGCTCACCAATGCTGACAAAACCATTTGCCATTTGAGTCCCAGGCCCTTCCCAGTTCAAGGAGCTGAGGAAGCAGTTCCTGGCCGAGCTCCAGTGTGCTTAGTGGTGACAAACCAGATCCCTTCAAATTGTACCCATGTATCACTATGGTAACCTCATAATTGGCATTTCTGGGGTATTATAGAGTCTGAAAGTCATAAACTTAATGAAAGTATGTTTTTATTGCACTTCAACTTCATCTCTGATTAAATCAAATTTGCATAATGGAAAGTTATTACATTTCCATGTTTCTAATTTCCCTTCCCCCCTTATCCTTTTCACTTCTTTTGCCAAGTGTGGCTCAGGTTTTGTTTGCAGGGAAAGCTCTGAAGGTCACCTAAGCCATGGCTTTGCTGAAAAATGGGTTTAATAATTTGTGGCAGAGGAGCCCAGAAGTGAACCCCTGAGAGCTGACGCTTTGTGGTGCTTTGAGATGTCTCTCACTCTGCCCAGTAATGAGAGAGCTGCAGCACCTACGTGTCATTAAGTGCTTGTTGCGAGGGAGAGGTGCTGCAAGCACCAGGGAAGGTAATTTATCAAGGAGAGACAAAGTGGCCTCGTCCCCAGCCCTCCCCTCATGACACCTTTGCAAAGCATTTGAAGCAGAGTGTGTTTTTATTTGCAGTAAACAAAAGCTCCAATCTGTGCCAGCAAAAGAATGATAAGGTGTTCCTTGCTGGATTGAGTGAGGACTGTGCCTAAACACAGCGAAAGCACAAGGGCCTGGGAGGAGACTTGTTTTCCTTGTCTTTTCCAGCATGGTGGAACAAACTGTTCTCCCGGCAGAAAAAGCTCAGACCCTTGGCATCAGCCAGACTCCCGGGGGGCTGTGATAGCCCTTCGGGGGCAGCTCCTCATGCTGGTAAATGGGCCCTTGTCTGGGTCTCTACAAGTGCCTCACTTCTGCCTGGTGTTTCTGGCTCTCTGAGGCTGGGCACTCCCAGTAGGATCTCAGTCACCCTCAGTGTGCTCCTGGTTGCTCCCAGGATCATGACAGTATACACACCCACAGCCCCAGTTCCTCCCAGTGGCTTCCAGCATGATGCCCCAGTGAAACCTCTCTGTTCTCACTCAGGACGGTGCCACTTCTCCCCAAGCACTGGCAGGGGGTGGTTGGCAGTGTGGCTCTTGCCTTCTCCTCATGCAGAGACAGGATACGAAGGAACAGGCTGTAAAGTTGCTTTGTTGTCCTCAGGAAAGGGAGCAAAGCACCGAAGCAGGACACCCAGGAGCAGCCACCATCTAGTAACCACAGGTGCTGGGAAGGCACCTGCACAGGCTGAGGGAGGTATGAGGAGCACTTGGCTTATTTCAGCCAGAAGGACATGAGGCTTCCAGATCCCTGCACCAAACCCAAGTTCATTCCCCTGTGCATGGAAACCAATGTGCCCTGGGTTAATCAAACAGCAGCTGAGTGACGTGTCCTGGAACATCCAGGGCACCTGCCGCAGCTCAGGGAGAGCAGTTCTGCCCCAGAGGCCACTGAAAGAGCCTCCCCTGCAGTGCCAGCAAACAGACCTGTCAGGAGGTTTCTGGGGGCCACGTCCTGCAGGCTGGGGGCTTTGCCCCCATGCTGCCAGCTGTGCTGCCAGCTGTGCCTGCAGACAGGCAGGGCTGAGGGCCCTGCTTGCCTTCTCTGCTCCTGGGCAAACTGTGATCACCACCCAGATCTTCCACCCTCTGCACTCTCCTTCTCCTCCTGCTGCTCTGCTCCTCATTTAGCCTCCCCATAAACCCTGACACATACTCCTGCCAGGAGCAGCATCTGTGATTCCTGCTATTTCCCTCCAAATACCTCTTGGATCTGGTTTGTCACCACTAAGCACACCGGAGCTGGGCCAGGAACTGCTTCCTCAGCTCCCTGAACTGGGAAGGGCCTGGGACTCAAATGGCAAATGGGTTTGTCAGCATTGATGAGCTTTAGACCCTGCTCAGACCCCGACAGGATGACCCTGGTGGGATGGCTGAGGCACAGAGCTCAGCTCCTGGAGCTCGAGGTCCATTGCAGCTGGATTGCACAACTCTGGGGACTGAATTCCTTACTACCATAGTGCTATTTGCTCACCTGGGAGGTGTGGGATGAGCTGCTTGGGGCAAGGTCTCATTCCTCGGCCCTGGCAGTGTTTTAATCCCCACCCCAGTGGCAAGGCCAGAGCTTTAGGCTTTGACAGCTGAGCTGTCAAACGCAGCTATGTATTTTTCAATTGCTCAAGATGTATTTTTGTATTGCTGGGTGAAAAGAAAGCATCTGTGAGTTTCCTTTGTATTTTTCCCCTCAGAAAATGGACAGTATCTGTTCAAAAATGCAGCTGAAAATCCCATTTTTCTTTTCTTGTAGAAGAAGTGTTGACAGGCCTCATCATGAAGCAATAAAAGCAACTCTGCAGGGCTTATGGGCAGCGGGGCCAGCACCACTAATGAAAATAAACAGGCATTTCAGCAACCTTTAGCTAAAGACCTGTCCTGCAGGGAGGGAGAGAGAAAGCCTCAGCAGAGACACGGGGAGGAAAAAGGCTGTTTAATCCTTTGACAGCACACGAGGAGGAAAGCCTGTCAGTCCAGCATGGGGACAAAGAACCTGGGCTGAAACAGACTCAGCCCTGCGGTGTGAGCCCAGAGCTCTGCCAGGGCCGTTTCTGCAAGGAGTGAGAGTCTGAGGTGTTGGACGTGTTGCAGCACAGTGGCACTGCTGAATCTTCTCCCAGGGTGGTGGCAGTCACCCCCAAACCCCCTGCAAAAAGCCAAGTCTCCCCAGGACCCTTGAGAAAGGATCATGCAGCTCTACCCCTGGGTATGAAATTCAGGGAATGTATGAGCAGTTTCCTGTCACATATCCAACAAGAAATCTAATGTTGTTCCTGTGCATTTAATGGACATTAGACATTACCAATGACCATTTTTCCTGCAGCGGCTCCAGACCCAGCCATGTTCTCCATGTTTGCACAGGCATTTGTACCTCCCCACAGCTGCTTTTGCCCTGTTATCCCTTCAGAGATGATCTGCAAAGCCTTGTTGTGTTCATCTGTCTGGACACCTCCCAGGCCTGTCCCTCACAGCCCCACACAGCTCCCCACGTGTGCTCCCCAGCTCTCGGGGAAGAGGCAAACCTGGAGTCTGTATGCAGAGTGCTACAAAGTCCAGCACAGCATTGCTGAGTCCACCTGAGTTCTCATCTTCCTCCCACCATATCCCACTGGCTCAGTTTGGTCCCAAGGCTGAGGTTCTCCCCCAAGCTGTGAATGTGAAACCATGGGCTCCTCCTGACTCTCCCACTGAATTCATCCTGCAGCTGCCCCTCATGCCCTTATCTCATGTGCCAGAGTGGGGGAAATGAGCTGATGTCACAACCTCCCCTGCCCTCACTCCCTTGCTCATCTGTTTGGATTCAAAATGAAGCATCAGGCCTCCTCCCCACCAGGCTGCAGGAGCAGGTTTACACCTTCCTCTTGGGCACCTGAGCAACAGAGACACAGCTCAGTGAACAGAAAAGAATTATCCAATCACAAAATCATTTGAGCTGGAAAGGACCCACAGGGATCATTGAGTTCAACCCTTGGTCCTGCCCAGGACACCCCAACGATCCACCCTGTGCCTGAGAGCATTGGCCAAACTCTCCTGGAGCTCTGTCACCTTGGGGCTGTGACCACTGCCCTGGGAAGCCTGCAGAGCCCTTTGCTGACTGAAGTGTGATAGAGAGGGACACAGTCCCAAATCCACTGAGCCAACACCTGGAAAGGTGGTCAGCAGAGAAGATGTTGCTACAGGTCCACTCTGCATTGCTTCCCTGAGTATGCATGGCAGGAATAGTGTGCTGCATGAACGTAGTGAGAGGGACTGAAAAGGGAATATCCTGGGCACTACCAGAGGTGTGTCTGTTTGCTTCAGGTAGAGAAGGTGCAGCTACACACCAGCAGCTCCTTGGAGAACGCTCAAGTCAGTGCTCTTTGCTCACAGAAGAAAAGAGAAAGAGAAATCTTTCAGCTTTCTGTGAAATTTTCAGCCCCTGCTGCAAAGCACAC
Organism: Acanthisitta chloris; assembly: GCF_000695815.1. NCBI lineage: Eukaryota > Metazoa > Chordata > Aves > Passeriformes > Acanthisittidae > Acanthisitta > Acanthisitta chloris. The sequence goes on along the minus strand of NW_008693045.1, from coordinate 4,980 downwards.
AAGAGCTGGAATTATTCAAATAATAAGTCTCCAGTGTTTCTTGTCTTAGCAAAATGAGGCCTTTTGTCTTCAGCTCAGTCTCAGAAATAGCAAAGTTGTGTGGCTGAAGCAACAGCAGAACAGCTCAGGCTGTGCCAGAACCCTGATGTGGAAAATTTCAGCCCCAGAGGTTCAAGTCAGGCAGAGGAGCTGAAGAGAGGGTTGTGTAATGGAAAGCACTGGCAGCCCTTAAACTTCTAGTCTCACTGGTCTTTCATGCAGTATCAACATGTTTCCAGTTCAGTGCATGCTGAAGTGCTTTGCTGTGCGGGGGCCAGCCCTGAGTGATGCTCTTGCCATGAACAGAGGACAAACTCAACTCCCCATGGGCTTTGCCAGACTCTGCACCCTGGTCCTGCTGGAGCAAGGCCAGAGGAGGCCACGAAGCTGCTCAGAGCACTGAGCACCTTCCATACCAGGACAGGCTGAGAGAGTTGAGGCTGCTCAGCCTGGAGAAGAGAAGGTTGTGTGGAGACCTCAGAGCACCTGCCAGGAGCTGAAGGGGCTCCAGGGAAGCTGCAGGGGGACTCTGGGTTAGGAACTGCAGGGACAGGACAAGGAGCAATGGGAGAAATGGAAAGAGGGAAACTGAGATGCTGAACTGGGGAAGCCCCATGAAATGCTGTGGAGTGTCACCTGCTGCTGTGTCAGGAGGGCATGGACCCCCCCCAGCTCCCATCTGGGATCCAGCAGCCCTGGGCACAGATCCTTGGGTACTCAGGGCGTCTCCAACAGTGCCAGACACCTGCCTGGGTGACTGAATCCATCCTTGCTGCAGCATGTTGGGTTTTTCCTGCTGTTCCTGGGGGGTGTTTCCAGCTCTCCACCTCCCACAGAGCCTCTCACCACCACATGCCATGGGCAGGAGAGACCAGCCCAGAACTGCCAAGTGTTAGTGCACCCCAAGTTGCTTCCCAGAGGAGAAAACCTGTTCCTGGAGTCCAGGCAAGGCTAAGCATTGTTGGGTCTGTGGTGCTGAAACACTTTTTGTGCCAGAGACCTGGAAATCACCCCTTGCACCAGAGAGATTTTAGGATGAAGAGCAAACATACCTCTTGTGCTACAAGCCTGGAAGGTAAGTGATGCAATTCAGGCCTTGATTTCCAGAGATAAAAGACAGTTGTGCTTATATGTTCTCCTATCACAGTCCAGTTCCCAGAAGTTTCTTTCTGCTCTGTCCATCTGTCTGTCAGGATGCTTACACAGCTCTGTGGCTGGGAGTCAGTGTGTGCACTCAGCTTCAGCTCTGGTGCTGCTTTCATGGATGAGGACAGAGATTTGGGCACAAGTATCTCTTCTTAGGACTCTGCTCTGACATGTGGCCTGTGACTGTGGAGGAGCTTCCAGGCTTTGCTCTTCCTCAGGAGCTATTGCCTTCCCCCAGTAATCTTTAGATATGCTGATGCTCACAGTGTGAGCAGGAGAGAGTTATGTCCCATCTGGACAGGGAACAGAAGCAGGTGGAAGGAGTCCTGATGCTTAACTACAAACACATCAGCGATTCGTGGGAGGGAAACAGTCTCGGACAGGTGGAGGTGAGCGCAGGAACAGAGCTGGACAAACAGTGAGTGACAGGAGTAACACTGAGGCACTTGGCCAGGCTGTGTGCTAGGATGCTTGAGGCACAGCACTCAGAACATTGAGCAGTGGTCCTGAACCCCATCCTCTAACATACACACAGTGTCTCCTCTGCTGGGAGGATGGCAACTCCTTGGAAAGAGTCTTCCTCATGTAGGAGCCTGGACAAGGGAGAGAAGATGCTGCTGGACCATGAGCCTTGCTGTGGGACAGCTGCACTGCTCCATGCAATGCTCCCTGAGCTCTTTGGGATGGAATACAGGCAGGAAGCTGAGCTGAGGGTGAAGGCTGTGAAGTTGGGCCTGTGAGAAGGAAAGTGTCCTTTGCTCCAGGCAGTTTCCTTCACATGCTCTTCATGCTGAGCAGTGGTTGGAAAATGTCTGTCACGTTGGAGACTGAGCAGAGTTGAGGCAATGCATGAAACTGGGCTCCATTTGCTGGGAATGCAGCTGGTGATGTGGAATGCTCTGCTTGGCTGTTTGGGCAGGGACTCAGTCACCCACGTGTGATGGTGCCCGTGGCTGTCTGACACATCTGCACAGGGCAAGCAGATGTGACACAGCACCAAGCAGGAGCACCAAAGCCCTTTGGAGTGACGAGTGGAGGATCTCTGCTATCGTTGAACACCCCCAGGGCCCAAAATGACAGTAGTCATCCCTGTTTGGTTAAAAGATGACAAGCTTTAGGAAAGTGGCACTGAGCACAAAGGAGCAAAAAAGAAAAAAACTCTGGGAAAGCTAGAATTGAAAAAAGCAGGGAATTTTCTTCATGGATTGTTCTGAAATACACAGTTTTCACTGCAACGTGACACAAACTAAGCTTCTGGTGTCCTTCCAGAAACAAATCTCTGTCCTTCTCTGCCTTCCACACAGAGGAGACCTAACCACATCCTCAGTGCCTGGCAGAGACAGGAAAAATGGGCAAATCTGCTTTGGTGAAGTCTGGGCAGCCACATCCAGCCAGGAACAGGTTAAAGCCTGTGCAGCTGTTGGAATACACAGTAAAACCTCTGTATTACCAAAGCAGCTCTTTAAAAGCCATGTGTCTCCTGAGGACTTTTAACTGATCCTCTAAGAGTTAACCAAAACAGTTACACAAAAGTAAACGCTATCATGTTGCTTTTTCCTAGGTAACTGCTAGTGTACTTTAATGTTGCTATAATGTCTTTAAGGACTGGGAAGTAACTATTTGAATCGTGGGGTTTGAAATATCTCGTAAGCAGAACTCCAGATTGACCAGGGGGTGGATTTCCAGCCTGCCTGGGATGCTTTGCATGCCCCCAAAAGCCAGGCAGGCTTCTCTTTGTGGTCGTAGTGACATGTCCCAACCAAAGGGTACCAGGAGAGAGCCCTTTGTCCCCTGATCTTCAGGTTCGTGGCACCAGGCCACCTTGTGCTGCTGGTGTGTTGGTCTGCATAGAATCATAGAATCCCAGAACAGTTTGGGTTGGAAGGACCTTAAAGCTCATCTTGTTCCACCCCTGCCCTGGGCAGGGACACCTCCCACCAGAGCAGGTTGCTCAAGGCTCATCTAACCTGGCTGTGAACACTGCCAGGGTTGGGGCAGCCACAGCCTCCCTGGGCAACCTGGGACAGGGTCTCACCACCAGAACAGGGAAAACTTCTGCCTGAGATCTCGTCTCAATTTCCCTCTTTCCATTTCTCCCATTGCTCCTTGTCCTGTCCCTGCTGCAGCTTCCCTGGAGCCCCTTCAGCTCCTGGCAGGTGCTCTGAGGTCTCCACACAACCTTCTCTTCTCCAGGCTGAACAGCCCCAGCTCTCTCAGCGTGTCTTCATAGGGAAGGTGCTGCAGTCCTGGTGTCAGTGGGAGAAGGTTCTGAAGGCTACTGCTGCCTTTGCTGCCATGGTTCAGAGGCACTTCTGGCTCAGGACTTCTAAAGAGCTTAAAGCCTTGGCCTCAGTCTCAGGGCTCAGTGTCCCAGAGCAGCAGATTGCAGGCACAGCCTCCAGAACGTCATCACTTTGGCTCAGTGTCCTCATACACCAAAGGAGGTTTGCTCCATTTGCAGCACCTTGAGAGTGAGGATACTTCCCTACAACGTGCAATGCAAAGCTCCCTCCCCCTGCAGCTGTGTCTGTGTGACCTCATGGACATGTCCCACAGGTGATTCCTGGTAGTGGGGCAAACCCACAGGCTAAAGAGTGCTATAGAAAGGCACATTTTTCCAGCTGTTTATTGAGGGAAAATGGGGATTGCTAAGGACAACAGCCACTTTCCAGGCTGGGGTTGTATTTGCCTGTGTGGGTGCAGTGGGAGAGGCTGTCCAGAGAAGGAAACCCTTGCTGAGGTGGGACCAATGCCCATCATCAGCCATTCCCATCCTGCTGTCCTGCTAAGCCTGGAATGTGTCCAAGGCACCTGGATAGCACTGCCACCAGAAGATGAAAGGCACAGAGTGTGTGAAGCACTAGATAGGAGGGATGGAGAGGGAACAAACACCAGAGAGTTCTAGCAGGAAGGGAAGCAGTAATCCCTTGGCTGCTTGACAGGAACCTGCCAATTTTGCAGCAAGCAATGTTTCCAGCCTGCAGACTCGGATAGGATTGTCCCAAATAATCTGGTTTCCATCAGAAAATTCTTATTTCCCTGCCTTTTGCAAGCACTTGAGCCCAGACACCACTTGCTGAGGAAGGGCTGTTGCCTGCTCCTCGAAGGAGCACTGCCCAGGGAGTTGAGCCATGGGATGGAGCAGATGCCTTTAAAGGACCTGCAAGTCTGGGGAGCCTCACTCAGGCACCCTGGGGTGGAGTTCTAGGGCGCAGGAACATGATGGAATTGAGGTTGAACACCCTCAAACTGGCTAAGAACCCCATTCTGGGGAGTAGGTCCCATTGTCTCCACCACCTTTGAGTACCAGTGGAACTTGTCAGCAGAAACACTCCGGAACAGGGAAATAAACTCCTTGACACATCAAAGCTGTTGGCATCAGGGATATTTCCTGCTGGGGTCCAACGTCAGGAGCAGCTCAGAGGACAGAGAGCACCAGGGGGTTGTCAGCTGGCACTGTCCAGCAGCTCTGCATGGCACATCCCCGAGGACAGACACCCCAGTTCCCCGGCAGGATCCCTGTTCCCCGGCAGGATCCCCTCTCCCCAGCAGGATCCCCGCTCCCAGATTTTGGGGTGTGCTGGGCACACCGGAGAGGCTCCGGGGTTAGGGTGCCTCAGTTTCCCCGCGGGGCAGCGGCCGGAGGAGCAGAGCGGTGTGGGCGCTGAGTGCGAGGCAGAGGGGGCACAGGGACCGGGACAGGGTTCGGCTGCGGTTCGGGTCACGCTCCGGTCCCCTCCGCGCTGCCCTGGCGGCTGCGGCGCTGAGAGCACCGGGGAGAACGCTCCGCCGGGG
>NW_008693044.1:7178-21675 GCF_000695815.1 Acanthisitta chloris | reverse complement strand
CTCTAAGGGTCTGTGGGGTCTGTATGGATCTTGAGCAACTCTCAGGTCAGGCCTTAAATGCAAAAAAACACCCCAGAGACATAAGTTTCCTTACCTGTGTTGAGTTGAACTGGTCAAAACAAGCATTTCCCCAAGCTCTGAGAAGCTGCTGGCCTGCAGAAGTCACTCCTGTGCTGATGGTTCATCCCCAGCTGCTCCGTAGAGCTCTGCTGACTTGGGAGCAATGTTTCATTTCCACACGCGTTAAGCACTTGAGCCTCCTCGAGTAATTGCTGCAGAATGTATTTATAACTTACTTTCCCACACTTGGTTCACAATTTACATGGGTAACCTCTATTTCGAAGGAGACCTATAAGAAAGAAGCTATTTTTAAAGGCCTTACATCATCATGGAAGCCACCTGGGATGTCTGGTGTTATGTCTTCATTTATTCAGCCTTTTCTCCTCGAAAAAACATACAGGCAAAACCACTTCTGCTCCGTGACTTAACGCTGAGGATCAACATCAGTTTCCTTCCAAAGCTTGAGAACACACGAGGACTCGTGGTGGAGGGAAGCAGGGAGCCCCCCACAGCCACAGGGGGTATGGTTTCCTTGCAGGAAAATCCCTTTTTTTTTTTTTCTGGAAGATCCATGTAGAAACAGTAACTGGAGATGAGTGTTCAGAACCTTCTTGCAGCAGTTGTGTGAGGCCTTCCAGGGGAGATGAGCTTCTGGGGGAAGCCAAGCTTTTCTCCTTCAGGCTCCATGTGTGGCCAAGCCACCTCTTCCAACCAGCAGAATTCCTTGTTAACTTGTGCTCTGTGCTCCTCCTCCTCGGGGAGTTTCTTACCTGATGTCAGGAGTAATGAGATCTGGTCCAAGGTTTTTGCTGTGTGGACAAGCCTGTCGTTTCCAGCCTGTGCTCACAATTAAATGGTTCCTCATGCTGAATGTGTAGCAATCCATCCCTGATGTTAAATATCAGCCATCAGTTTGATTCTGTCTGTGACACAGAGCAGCTTTGGGGTGAGTGACAGCCCGTGTTTGGTGCTCCCTGTGAGCCTGGGGTTGCCTGTCATTCACACACAGACCTTCAGGAGTGGTGCTCCATGGTCTGAGCTCTTAATAGTCAATTGCTTCATGTGTTGGAGTATCTTAAGTGCTGCATTGGCCTGAGGTGATCTCTAGTTGTAGGGTTAAAGATGCTCCTGTGGCTCTTTGCTGTGCTGGTTGTTTTACCAAGGTCCTAGAGACAAAACCTCTATCATCAGTGGTAAAGATGCTCTGGAAAGTGCTTTTTAAAGGAGGGAAGAAGGTGCAGGATACTGCTGTAATAGTCTAACTGTAGAAAGCAGAGGAAGATGGTGGTTCACTTTGTTGGGGTCTCTGGGATTGCAGGAAGTGTTACGTGTGGGCGAAAGCAGACTAGGAATGGCTCTTGCCTTAGCTTTATCCTTTTCTGCGAGGCCTTAATGAGCTTAGCAGTTTTGAGGGAACTGCAGTGTGCAGAGAACCTGTTGTACCTCTTGCCCTCTTTGTTCCTTTCCTTCTTGTAGCTTGACTTGTCTCAAGTGGTATCAGGATTCCTGCAGGAAGGCAGTGAGTTGGCTCAGGTGTGTGATGAAACGTGCAGGTGGTCGGAGCATTTCCTAGTGTTCTTACCATGTCAGTTCTGGGTTCCTGATAAAGATTTGGGCCTAATCTAGTGGGTCCTATTGTATTCAGGGTCTTCATTAGCACCTGAAATGAGGAGCACTGCTTCCCTTGGTGCTTGGTATTGCCCACACCTGGATTCACTTGCACTCACCTGCAAGTGGAGTTGGTTTGCAGCTTACCTGTGCACCTCTTTCCAAAACAGCCTTGTTGCAATACAGCCTGTCACTTTCTGAGAGGGTCAGGGCTTTAAAAACTTCATTTGCACAGTGCCCCTTGCAGCAGTGAGACAGTTGTGAGCTTTGAGGCTGCTAAGACAAAGTCTGAGCGTGCAGAGGTATCAGGGAGGTTGGATTGAGGGGTCTCAGCAGAGGGAATGCCAAACTGCCTTTGCATTGTCAGTTCCTTGAAGGCCACAGTGGTGATGGCAGTAGTCATTTGCTCTGAAGCTGTAATTTAAGTGTTTGTTTCAGCAGCAGTGACAATTTAAATAACACCCCCTTCTTATTCCTGCTCCACACACCCATTTCTGTGTACAGGATCCAGGGGTGAAATGAACTCAGGGACTGATCAGAGTTTACAGAAGAAAAGACAATAAATGTGTCTTTTCCCATGTGTTTTTTGATGTAGCTCAATTACTTGATGAAGCTTCTGGTGCATCAGAAATAGTTCTGACACAGGTGTGGCAACTGAATTAGGTCTTAAAGTGTTTAAGTAAGTATGGAAGCAGAAAAGAAATTCTTCCCTGTGAGGGTGCTGAGGCACTGGCACAGGTTTCCCAGAGAAGCTGTGGCTGCTCCATCCCTGGGAGTGTTCCAGACCAGGTTGGATGGGGCTTGGAGCACCCTGGGCTAGTGGGAGGTGTCCCTGGCAGGGGTGGAACAGGATGAGCTTTAAGGTCCTTTCAACCCAAACCATTCTATATTCTATGAGCAGTGGAGTGCTGCTGCTTCCTGGTGCTTCCCTGCTGCCTCACAGACTGCTTGGGAGCTCACAGCAAGGAGAAGTGTGTTCCCTGTGAAAGTTACCCACACCTGTTGGGGTTTTTGAGGTGAGAGTTACTGCCTTGTGGTCGAGTTTCACTTGCAGAGGCTTTATTGTCACTTTTGTGTGGGTCACAGATGTCTGGAATCACCCTGTGCTTGTGGGAGTGCAGGGACTCTGCATGTGTCCTGGGGTAACTGCTGGGAGAGGTCTTTATAGACAGCCAGGAAGATGCTCCTGAGTAGTAATTTGGGAATGAGCTTTGCAACTAAGAGTAAACCCCCACCTTATCCTAAAGGCTGTGTGAGTAATGCTCCCAATGATCAAAAATGGGATTGATTTGGCTTTAAACTCCTGTGCTTACACCAGCTGAAGCTGCCAATAGAGGCAGGGAAGCCGTGGTCATCCACATCCCCACCAGCAGCTGTTCCTGTTGTGCTGACCCTGCACCAGCCAAGAAACTCACCTGGCCAAACCCTACCTGAGCAGGAGCTCCTCAGGGCCCTCTGCCCCTGCCTCAGCTCCTCCTGGAGGTGTCAGCTGGGGCACGAGGCAGTAGCTGGGGGAGTGCAAGGAGAGGTGACAGTGGGTGGTGGCACCTCCAGCCTGACCCTCTTGCTTTGTCAGGCTGGTTCATCAAAGAGTTTCTTAAATCCAAATGGTAAAACTCTGCAGCAGGTTCCTGTCTGCGTGTGCTGCACGTGGGCCCTCGGTGAGAGATGAACTCTGAATGCTCAGAGGCTGCAGGGAAAGAACTCAGTAACATGTTTGTCTCGGTGTAACCATGAAGCAGTGACTGAATGGAAGAAGCAACTTTTTGTAGGTAGTATAAACATGGGGAATAATCTCTTGAGAGTCACCACGAACCACAGTGTGGCTCAGACAGCTGGTGTGCAAGGTGTGGGTCCTTCCAGGAGAGAGATGTGCTCAAACAAACTTCCCAGGCAGCAGAGAACCAAGGCTGGTGTTTGCTGAGCTGCTCTGCCTGGGCACAGCTGTGTTCCTGTGGCACTGGTGCCCCTGGAACCCTGTGTGAAGCCATTTCAGTGCACTTTGGCACACCTTTAACCCGAGGAAGGAGGCAGCTGGGCACGGTGTCCTGGCAAGGCTGGAGCTGGGATGGGTATAGGGTGCAGCTGCTGACCCAGGCACTGCAGCCTGACACTGGCACAGGTAGGAGAGAAAATAACCATCCAAAGCTCCCACGTGGAGAAAAGACCCAACCTGTGTTTTAGGAAATAGGAAGACCTTCAGCTTAGGCTGTTTCCAGAGTCTGGGCCTGGGCTAGGAGCTCCAGTTTGCCTTTTGTGAGGGGTTTGCACAGCAAGGTGAGGGTGAGCCCAGTTCAGTCCTGTGTGAGGTGTGTGTTGTTCCCTCAACAGCTCTGTCATTCTGGCACCTTTGGCTCCTGCTCAAAGTAGCTTCAGAGCAGCCGAAGCTTTTTCTCCCAGTATCCTATGAGATCCTTTTCCAGTTTCTTCAAGAAGCTGGTGCAGTTGATAAGTAGAGTTTTCTCTTTCTCAGGAACCACAAAAGTTTCAGGAGAGGGGAAGGAGGAATTGATTCTGCCTGATGTGGAAATTCAGTGTTACTCAAGAAGCACTTAAGGCACAGTTACTCCAATATATTAGGCTTGGAGTTAAAATTTATGGCAGTGTAGTTTTTATACACGAAAAAAACACATCTGTTTTGGCTGATAACACTTTGCTGTTATCTCCTCTCTCACGTTTTGTGGCTGGTGATAACTTTAAGTAACTTCCTTGGGTCTGCCCAGCGTGGTGGGATGTGGCCCCATGTACACACTTGGTCTTTAGGGAAATACTGAAGGTAAAGGTAAGTCCCTCACATTCAGTTGAATAGCAAAGGAGGTTTGTTTATTCAGTACTCAAACAGCTCAATTATTCTTTCTGTGGGTAATTCATGTTTTCAGTGTTTGGAACAATATTTAAGTGCCAGCAAATTGCTTTAATTCGAGGTGCAATCTGCTGAACTCGACAGCGAGTCGGTGTTTTTGGGGGCATGGCTTTCCTGGGGCAGCAGTGCCTGCTTAAGTGGGATTGTTAGTATCAAAGGATACAATTTTCAGCATGTCCAAACAGTCGGTGGTAGCAATTTCTATCGAAGAGTGAGTGGAAGTAAAACATAATTAGTTCTGTTTTAGTGCACAGAGTGGTTCCTAACGCAGCAGCTGGGGAGGAGGGAGCCAGGGCCACGCTCAGCTGGCTGTGTTGTGAAACTCTGTGCTGGGAAGATGACTGTGCAGAGGTGGAAGTCTTGTCTGAGAGTGACAGGCAGCACTTTTGTGGTGCTGCTTTCTCACATAGTTTCCATGCAGGATCAGCTTGCAGAGTGTCACGGTCATAGTACAGGTCTGGATGGATTTATGTTTTTAAGGAGTGGAGATCTGCAGAAGGTAGAGGAACATGGTGTTTCCCCAGGGTAGTGATGCACAGTCATAAATTGTCTTTGCTGAACAAACTTCCAGCACATGTACAAGTATCTGTAATTTGAGCCATGGCTTAGGCAGAGCTTTTCAAGCAGGTCAGTACATAACACTCCTTATGCTCTGTAAATTGACTGCAGGGGAAGGAACTGGGAGTTTTTAGGTCTGTGTATAAGTTATCGCTCTGGAAGGTCCTGAAAAATTTGTATTTCAGTATTATAGTCAATCCCTGGAGAAACTACAGTTGATTCTTGAATGCAGTTGAGCAACAGTGAGATGAAGAAGGTAGTGCAGGAGGTGATGTTTCAGATTATTTGTGAAGGTGCCTGCAGCTCGTGGGCTGAGCACACTGGTTAGGAGTCTGACTGCATGCTGTAAAACTCAGTCTCTCTTGTCCTGTGTGGAAGAGTTTGGCTGTCAAAATGTGAACTGTTGAGTTTTGACTTTGTACTTTCTTCTCTAGACTTTTAAAGACAGGCTGCCAAGGGGCTTAAGGCTCACGAGGGCTTTCTGAAGTGAAATGGTGAAGTTTTATGCTCCTGGGTCAGAAATGAGGAGTGCTGGGTTGCAGCTTGCTGAATGTTGGGTGTCTGAACACAGCTGAAACGTGGTGGGGTGCTCTGGGGTCCCTTGTCCTGCCAGGAGCACTCAGGGCAGTCAGCCCTGCAGTGGAGCTGCTCTTGCAGTGACCCTTCAGCTGGTGAGGCCCATGCTCACCTTCCTCTGGGAAAGGCTTTTTCCCAGCCAAAGGTAGATGAGGTGTTTTTGTTTCCAAGCAGCTAATGATTGTGCCACTGGCTGGAATGGCTGAGTGTTCTCTGCTGGTTATCAGGGAGCTTCACTTTCCTACAGGTGTCCCAAGGACCTGCACAGCCTGCAGAACACAGAGGTGTTTGGAAACAGGTGACTGACAGCAGTGGTCAGAATTTGGAGAGATGGATGAATTGAGTTCAGTTTTGTTTGCATATCCATAAGACATCTTTATGGTATGTGCAGATTCTGTGTGACTTCTCTCCAGACTCAGTTTGTAAAACTTTCACCAGGCTCCTTCCTCAGCCTCCTCCATCATTTAAGGAATCAGCCCAGAAGCTTCCCCAGCAGTTTGGGAGAAGTTGGCCTGCTGCATTCCAAGTTTTAGTTCTTAAGCAGAGAGTAAAAAGTCTGTATTGTGGTGATACTAGTAATGCTCTTGTGTATTACATTCAGGTATGAACTGCTCTGTGCAATCAGCTCTGGGTGGATTCTCCATGGGATGGGTAACATAATGTTTAGGACCTGCAGAAAGCTCTGGGCCCTTTGAAGCCATTCTCATTGAGTCCTTAAACTCATGTGGCATCATTTCACACATCCACAGTTCCTGGAGGTGCAGTAAGATGGAGCAGGTGACCACAGAGTGATTCTGTCCTTTAGGGGTCATTCAGTGCCTGACTGTGCTCTTACCATAACCCAGGGAGACACTGACAGTGACCTCAGGTGAGTTCTTAGAGTAGAAAGCACTGAGCTCATGCTAAATCAAAAGGGGCACATTTTAAGACTGGATTTTCTGTATATTCTTGATTGTTCTGCCTGAATAATCATCAGGCTCTGCATTTTGAAGTAGGACCAGTTGCTCCTGTGGCTTTGCTTGCACAGCAACCTCTTTAAATCCTGGAGCTTATAATAAATAATAAGTAGCAGGATTTGTCTGGTTAAAGTTTCTGTATGGGTGGAAGAGGAAGAGAAAATGGTTATCATGTAGACAAGGAAACTCTCATGCCTGGGTGTCCTAAGGATCAATGCAGTGATTCGAGAGGACAGAATTTGAAATCACTTCTCTGAGTCTAGTTAGGAGTAGATAAATGGGTGTTTTGGTGTGTTTCTGCCCCTTGCAGCTCAGTGTCTGTTATTCTATATGTAACCAGTGTTTGTCTTGTGGCAAATCAGGCCAGTGAACACAAAACCAGTTGATTAAAATTTTCTTTATTATGACTAGTAGCACATAGGAAAGTTTATTTCAAGCTTCAGGTGTCTCTTCCCTTTATTTTCAATACTGTGTGAAATACAAACTTAAGCTTGTTATGAACCATATTTTCACAACATCTTGTGGCTGCTCTGCTCTGCCCTCCTGGTGAGGTGGGTTTTTGTGGGGGGTGGAAGAAGAAGTGGAAGGGTCACATTGCAGTGAGACTTGTGTTTCATCTACAGCTGAAAGTCAGCACTGCAGGTGTTAGACAAAGTGTTTAGTAACTGCTGAAGTCAACACAAGTACTTCTCTCTGTAGTAACTAGGATGTCTTCCAGTTATTGGCTAATAAATATGAATAGAGAAAAGTCTTTCACTGGTGTTTTCTGTTTGCCTGAAAGACCTTTTGGTGTAGCTCAGGAGCTGTTAGAGAATCAGCAAGGTTGGAGGAGACCTCTAAGATTATCAAGTCCAACCATTAATCTGTCACTGCTGTAACCTCTAAACCAGATCCTCCAGCTTTCCTCAGTCTGTGTCCTGTGAACTGGGAGTGTTCTGGGGGGGTGTTTGCCTTCACAGGATGTGTTTTGCTACCTCTTGTATCTTCTAAATGACTCCCCCAGTGGCTACTCCTTTCCTTGGGTGTTTATCTCTGCCTTGCCCAAGTATGGAGAGTGTTCCTGCTATGTCAGAGGCCTTGGATGTCTCCCTGGGCATGGGCCATGTAGAGAAGAACTGGTGTGTTGATGGCACTGGTCTGGATTTGTGTCTCAAAGTACTTTGTAACTCCCAGGGCAACGTATCTTCTAAATGACTCCCCCAGTGGCTACTCCTTTCCTTGGGTGTTTATCTCTGCCTTGCCCAAGTATGGAGAGTGTTCCTGCTATGTCAGAGGCCTTGGATGTCTCCCTGGGCATGGGCCATGTAGAGAAGAACTGGTGTGTTGATGGCACTGGTCTGGATTTGTGTCTCAAAGTACTTTGTAACTCCCAGGGCAACTGTGTTTTCTGCCTGCAAACTCCTCCTAGCTGCTGTCTGCACACCTTTTGTAGGGAGCAGAGGGCTGAGTTTCTCTCAAGTGAAATGTTTTGGCTTTGCTGATTTCTTTCCTCTGGAGAATTGTGTTGGAATTTAACATTGCTCTTGTTTGGTTTTGTAAAGTATATATGGGAAGGTACCTGGATGATGTTACTTTGTCATTAAATAAAGCCTAAGTACAAATAAAGTGTATGCAAATCATTTTGACTCTTTAAATTTGACCTGGAAATTTTAGATCTGGAGGTATGGGTAGTGCTTGCTGTGCCTGGTCACTCTTTGGACTGTTCTGGGTAGCTGAGGAGATTTCTTCTCCCTGTTGTTTTGCAGCACAAATTTCTGATCAATTTTCAAAGCATGAACTGCAAATGAATTTCTGTGTCATAGAAGATAATTTCTAGTGATGAGTTGTGACCCAGTGACTTTCAACCCAAATCTTTCACGTTTAAAGATCTGTTTTCCTAAACACTGTTAGAAAATTCACCTCCACCTCTAAAGATCTCTTTTGTGTACTGGTGAACTCTGCTGAGCAAACTGACTTTCAAAGATTTTCAGTCATTGTGAGCAAAGTAGTGCATGGTCATCTTTTTGGCATGTCATGGCTGTGAATAGTGTCTCGTGTTCCCTATCTTTAGACAACATCATGTCACATTGGGGGTAGGGGGAACTGTTAATAGATCAGCTGCAAGGGAACTGAACTAAATACCAGCAGGTTGTAACCTGAATTCTAACTCGGTATGTTTGGGCTGTATCTTTGGGAAAATGCCATTGCTGTTGATGATGTGTATTGTCAGTGCCTGAGAGATCTATATGAAGTGCTAAATAAACACTGCACTACTGTATTTCCATTTCAATAAAGCCTCCTGTGAATAGCAACTTTTCTCTGCTTACTTCTTATTCCATGTTTTCGATTCTCATGCAGTGAAGTAGCTCTCATAGCAAAGCAGTGCTGGGGGCAAGCTGTGATCCTGCTGGGAGAGCCCAGTCTGGGGTAGGAGGTGACACTGCTCTGCTCCAGAGAGGACCAACACCAGCAGATGACACTGCCTGTGCCTCCTCAGGAATCACTTCTGCCTCCCTGACACTTCAGCCATTCCCTTGAGCCCAGGAACATCATCCTGCAGCACCTGAGGACACACACAGCCCTGGGTCTGTGGCAGGTCCTAACTCCCCAGCAAAGCTCTGCTGGCCCCAGGAGCAGAGTGAGACACAGATGTACTGTGAATTTCTGTCTGGACCCTCTGCATCACATGAACTGAGTGCCAACAGCAAACTCCAGCCTGGCAACAGAGACCTGGACTCGTGTCTCTAGGAAGAGAAAAGATCTGTTTAGTCTCCCATGCTGTGTCATCTTTTCTGCCTTGCTTCTGTCAAACTGCTTTGCTGCTGTAGGTGGGAAAATGTTACAGAAGTGCTTTCTTGGAAACAAGGGAAATACTGAGTATTTGTAGTTGTTGTGAGGAAGTAAGTCAAAGTAAGATGACAAATGGGTTCTCTCAAAGCCAGTGTGTTCTGACATGTGTTCTGTTGCACCATGCCCAGGTGGAGTCAGGTTGAGGATTATTGGAACCTGTGGTTTCAGGAGGATCATGGTACAGTTGTGGCTTAGAAAATGTCACTGATGGGGGAACTCTGTGTCAGTGGGGACTCTAGGCATGCTCAGCTTTAAATACCCTCTAGAAACTTGTGACCCAGGGGGGTGGTGATGATACTGTACCAAAAGATGCCTTTAACCACTGTTTTGTGAACTTTGTGAGGAAAAAGAGCCTTTCTACAGAATGCAGTAGGCAGGAGTCTGCACTAGTGGTTTCACTGCAAGATTTTTGGTAGTTGTGCACTGAGGTTTTTGTGTTACTCCAGGCCTAGCTAAGTGTCTCAGCAATGTCATCCTTGCAAACTCAGATCTGGTTTGTCATCTTATCATGGTCTAGTCGTGTGTGCAAAGATCTTTACAAACATCCCTGTGAAATGTTAAAAAAAAACCCAAAACACAAAATTGCTTTCTCCAAGTGACTGCAGTAGAAAGTCTGTGTAATATTAGTTTCTCAGGCAGCAGTGGAGGGAGGTGCAGGCTGTGCTGTGTGTCCTGAGGAGGACAGGGAGGGGTTAGCTGGGTGTCTGGGCTGCTCTGGGGGTGAAGGAGACTCAAAGCATAACACTGAGTGTGCTGGTCCAGCTGAAAACACATCCAGCAAGTGGAGGGGGTGGCACAGCTGCTGTGGATGCTGAGCTTGCTGCTGTTTTCAGCTCTCCTGGGCAAGGTGGCAGTGGCATTGGAGGTGGCAGGGAACACCTTAAACTTCCCAAACCTCCTTTAAACTGCCGTGCAACACTTACCCTGATGTTAGTTCCTGAATTGGTTCTGGTTTATAAGTGCTGAAATGGGATTAAGATGACAGTTAAGAAAAGGAAATTAAGCTGCTTGATCTTTTCCAGAGAGTTCAGAACCCTCTGGTCTGAGGCTGGACCAAAAACACTGAACTTCTGGGAAAGCTCTGGGATAGCAGTGGTAACTGCAGAGTGGTGAATGGCTGGATGGCTTCAGGAACCTTGCATGGAATAAATAAGATTTGTTTTCTGTGGCTGTCATTAGGGTTGGCTGGAAAGGATTACCAGAGATGACTCAAAGCAGATGTTCTGCAGTAAACTTTCGAGAGAATTAGTCTGTGTGCCAGTCAGTCCTCACAACGTGGGATGGCTTGAAATGCTGTGTGAATTAGCTTAGCAGTTTGTTTCAACCTCCTCAACGTGGGTCCTGGGGTTGCTTCTTGGAAGTTGTTGCTTTGGGGGTACTCAGGGCTTGCTGTGTAAGCAGAGACAAAGGCAAATAGAAACTGAAATGCAATTCTTGATGCACTGACTTAGGCACTTGCACTCCTGGCCAGTGTCAGCAGAGAGTGAGGCTGCCAAGCTCCCTGCCCTGCTCTGCTCCCTGGGACTCTGCCTCTCTGCTCTGTAGCCAGTGAGCACCTTAAACAGCCCTTTGTGTTCATAAATTATCATTTCTGGTGCTGCTCAGAGCAGGTGGATGTCCTGGTAGGTTTTGTAGCATCAGCCTGGCGTTGGTTACGTGGCAATATGTGAGTTTTATGAAGCAGTAATGGATGGTTTAAGGTAAAGATACTAATGTGCAATGTTGATGTGCTGCTGTTATCCCACTGGGTGTCTTCCCATGGAACAGGTGATACTTGAAGTATTTTGGGATGTCATCTTATTTCCATCACTCTATACCCCAAGAAATTCCAATCTCTTCTTTTGCCATATATTCTAAACTTGATGGCAGTTTGGATGAAACATTCCAAACTACCCAAAACCCTTGGGAAAGGGGGAGAAATTGTTGAAACTCCCTGAACATTTGGTTTTTAAAGGGCCAAACTTCCCTACAGGTCAGCAAAGGGAAGATGAGAGTTGCTCTTCTTCGCTGTGTGGTGCCCTGAGCCTTCCTGCTCCTCACAGCTTTTGCTGCAGTGCTCAGTTGGTTACAAATGTGTGAGGAATCCAAAGGGGTGGTTGGTGTTTTCCCAAGAGCTGTGTGCTCAGCACAGGCTCAGAGGCATAAGGCCACTTTCACTGGCTTTAATTGGCACCAGGTGTCCCTCTGAGGAGGGAGTGCAGTCACACTGTCAGTCTGGCTCCAGACCTGGGCCCTGCTACCAGGTTTGGTGTTCGGGGCATCACTCACGTGTGTTTGGGTGTGTGGAACAAAGGCAAAGCTGTTGCTGGAAATTCCCTGACCAGTTTCACCTCTCTGTAGGTGTGTGTCCACATGAGTGTGTCTCTTTCCCCATTGATAGAAAAATCATCCTTTTTTTTTTTTTTTTTTTTTTGGCCATCGGTTTGTCATTTAGCTAATGAACGTTTGGGGATTACCAGTAAGTGCAGAAATAATTGTGCCAGTCCCTGGTGTGTGCAGTACAGAGCCTTTTGCACCCTGGTAACTAACTCATGGTCTGAAATATGTGTCAGGAAGGAGAGTATCATGTTTTGCAAGTCTAAAAATGTTTGTCTGGAAACTCCCAGAATTGAGCATTAACTATTCGAAGTGCTTTGGTTCTAGAAACTGAAAAATATCAACCTGGTGTTGTGTTGCTTAAACTGGGGGACAGAATCATCTTTCCTGGGCTGGGCAAGGATCAAAGCATGGACAAAAGTCAGTGCACTGAAGGGGAATAGTAGGAGCTAAAATCTGTCAGACTAGGTACTGTTGTTGCTCCAAAGGTTAAACAGTTTTATCAGACCTGACCTTGTGTAGAACTTCAAATAGCTGCAGAGACATTGTAGTTCCATGTAGGACCATGTCATGTAAAACATAACAAAAACATCTCTGCATTATCAACTCTGTGTTCTGCACAAAATCCAAACATAGCCCCATATTAGCCTCTGTGAAGAAAGTTAACTCTACCTCAGCTCAAACCAGCACACTCTGAGAAATTAATTCATCCTTGAGCTGAAGTTGGGTTTAAGGGCTGTAAGAGTTCGAATCACTCAAAGCCTCGATAGACTTTAAACAGAAATTTGATGAAGGTAAATCTAAGAATCAGGCAAAGTGTTTCTTTGCTGACAGTTTTATCCAGGTATGTCCAACTTGGAGCAGTCCTGCTGGGATGGGCAGAATGTTGTCTGTGCTCAAGATTCTCTGAAAGGGAGAGACTTCAGCTCCTGTTGGATCTTAGTGGAATGGCCGAACTGACTTAAGACAGGGAATTCTTTCTCAGATGAAGAATCCTGCAGGGAGGGCAGAGCTGCCTGGGGATGCTCCTGCTCAGCCTCCAGGATGATGTGACATCCCTGCAGAGGTTCTTGCTGGGAGATTTTTCTCACATGCAGTTCAGGTCCAGTTGAGTCACAAATGCAATTAAGCAATAAAGGAGACTATGATTCAAGTTTTCCTCTGCTTATCTCTTAAATCTGTCTCCAAAGGTGAATTAGAAATTCCAGGTTTCAGTGCTCTGAGCATCAGGGAATGGAAACAGGGATCTGTGTAGGATCACAGACTCGGTTAGGCTGGAAGAGCTCTCTAAGGTTGTGGAATCCAACCATTCACCCAGCAGTGCAGTGTTCACCCCTAGGACACAGTCTGGGGGTTCTCATAGGAACTGTTATACTTGTGCTGAAGGGGCAGAGCTGGTGGCAGCTGTGTCTGGGTGCAGCTCAGCTTGCTCATGCATGCAGAGAGGCTGCAGTGATGGGCTCATCAGAAGACCTGGTGGTCGTGTTTGGATGTGAATCTGTGCAGTTCCTCCTCACATGTTCCATCCCCAGGAGTAGCTCTGGTGGCTCTGGAGGTTCCATTTGCAGGAGCAGCTCTGGGTGGCTCTGGATGTTCCATCCCCAGGAGCAGCTTTGGTGGCTCTGGATGTTCCATCCCCAGGAGCAGCTCTGGAGGTTCCATGTGCAGGAGCAGCTCTTTGTAGCTGTGGAGGTTCCATCCCCAGGAGCAGCTCTGGTGGCTCTGGAGGTTCCACCCCCAGGAGCAGCTCTGGGTGTCTCTGGAGTGGCTGCAGGAGCTCAGGTCTGGCCCTGGCGATGGTCTGGGGACACCTACTGGGCAGAGCCTGGGCCCAGAGCACTCAGGGCTGGGTTGGACTCTGGGTGTGCAGCCACAGGGACTGGCAGCAGTGTGGGTACAGCTGTAGAGCAGTGAGGTGTGTCAGTCTGAGGTGGTGCCTAAGGGATTAATCTCAAGGTTTCCCGTTTGGCTGCTGCTCTTGCTCCACTTGGCACTTGTTCCCTGTTGGGCTGATGCTTTGCTGAAGGGTCTCAGAACTTTGCTGCTAAGTCACAGCAGTTTTATTATGAATGTTTCCTTGAGTTTTATGTAAGAGTGTGTTTGTTACGGCTCCTGCTGTTCCCAACTAGGTCAGAAAAGTGTCCTTGTCCCTATTCCTTGAACAATCAGCTCCCTAAAGCCAGACAGTCTGCTAGCAGTTTGTGATTAATGCTTCCAGCAATTAGCAAGTGGAAGGTCTTAAATTACATTTGATAACTAAGACCTGTACATGAAACATGAAGTGACTTTGTCTTCCTTGTTGCAGATCCATAACATGGTGGCAGTGCTGGAAGTGATCTCCAGCCTGGAGAAATATCCCATTACCAAAGAGGCACTTGAGGTATGTCACCCTCTGAACATGATTTTTGTGTATATAAAAGGACTTTCTCTGCCTTTCTCATTTCCATTGGAGCTGTTCTGGAAACAATAGATGGATTGCAAAGGATTCACAATTAAGATATTATTTTGTCCCTTTCCTGCTGCTTCCAGCATCTCACTGAACACAGGATCCTTTCTGGGCCCAGATCAGTATTCTGGGCAGCACAGTTCCTGTTTGTGCAGGACACTAATCACCACTTCCCACTGGTGAGTTCAGCTGTATCCAGCAGTATCACCCTGCAGCTCTGTCCCCTTTTAGGTGTTTGGTGAGCAAGCACCAGAGGTCTGAAAGAGGAATACAGCTGCTCTGTGT
>NW_008693044.1:5788-7161 GCF_000695815.1 Acanthisitta chloris | reverse complement strand
CAGCAGGTTTCAACACCTGATCTGGTGAGTGAGATCAGGTGTAGGAAGAGCTGAAGTACCTGGTGGGATAGCTGCAGTCTGGCTGGCCACTCACAGAAACAGCCCAGAGAAGTTTTTATGGCTGAATGATACATTTTTTCAGTCTCTGTATTGAAATCAGCAGTGTTCTTGCTTTTAACTGTTGCCTAATTACAGCTCCACCTGTATTTCAACACACAGATCACAACAGGTTGCATATTTCTCTCACAGTCTGCTCCGGGTTCTCCTTCGAAGCCTTTTCCTAAGCAGTCTGACTTGTGGAACAATTCTTTGTTTCCAAATGTGTTTTGGGAACAATCAAACACTTCCTTCTGCTCCTGGAATCACTTTGGGACACCCTGGGAATGCTTGTGTGAATCACTCTGTGCATTTCCAAGCTCCTGGGGAGTGAAGGGAGAGATGGAGGAGGAAGGTAGGACTTAAGTCACGCCTGATAGTCAGGTTTGTCAGATGGATTGTTAGCATGATACTGCAGCAGCAAAGAAACTGGCAATCTTTTCTCTTGCTCTTTCTGCAGATCTTGTGGTAAACACACATCCTTTGGGTGCTGCATTTAGACTCATAGACTCGTCAAGGTTGGAGGAGGTCTAAGATCAAGTCCAACCATTAACCTGTCACTGCTCTAACCCCTAAACCAGATCCTCCAGCACCAGATCCAGACACCTCTTAAACACCTCCAGGGATGGTGACACCACCACCTCCCTGGGCAATATCCAGTGCCTGAACACCCTGACAGAGAAAACATTTCTCCTAGTGTCTAATCTGATTCTCTCCTGTCTCAGCTTGTGGCCATTCCCTCTAGTCCTCTCCCTGCAGGTATTTCCCCTCAAATCTGAATTCACACCTTTATCCTCAGGATTCTGACTGCTTAAAAAAATTCCTTCCTGGTTTTCCCAGCTCTCCTGCCTTCACCAGGGAATAAAGGCAGCAGGGCTTGAAACCCAGAGTCAGTGTCATGTTGCATGTCAGAGTGCTGCACTAATCCTTTCCAAAAAGATTAATTCAGCACTTAAATCTTTGGTGTTCTGATCTGGGTGTTGCTCAGGGGGAGAGCTGCAAAGCAGAAATGTTCCTTAAGAGTGATCCCTGTTGGTAAAACAACTTATCTGTCTTTATAGGAAACCAGACTCGGGAGGCTAATCAATGAGGTGAGGAAGAAAACATCCAATGAGGAACTTGCCAAACGTGCCAAGAAATTGCTGCGGAATTGGCAGAAGCTGATCGAACCCGTAACCCCGAACGAGGCCGTGCCAAGAGGGCTCCCCAACCCCCCCGGGTCAGCCAATGGTGGTGCTCACAACTGCAAGCCAGAAACACAGCTCCCTGCTGTGGCT
>NW_008693044.1:533-5745 GCF_000695815.1 Acanthisitta chloris | reverse complement strand
CAGGAATGATATCCAGAAACTCAACTCTCCCAAAACAGAGAAACTGGGAAATCGGAAAAGGAAAGGTGATCACAGGGATGGGCATCAGGGCCCTCCTCCCCCTAAAGTCTCCAAAGCTAGTCATGAAGTATTACAAAACTCTTCTCCCCCTCCAACGAATGGGATTGGAGGTAGTCCTGAAAATTTTCCTAGTCCTGTAGATGTAAATCTACTCGGAGGGGCCGAAAGCAGCAGGACAGAACTCAGTGAAAACGATAAACACAATAAGATCCCAGTAAACGCTGTCAAACCTCACACCAGTTCTCCAGGACTCGTAAAACCTTCAAGCACTTCCTCGTTGCTAAAGACTGCAGTGCTCCAGCAGCATGATAAATCAGAAGAAGCCACGGGCCCTCACCAGCCCAAGAGCCCACGTTGTTCCTCCTTTAGCCCCAGGAATGTTAGGCATGAGACTTTCTCTCGGCAGCATACCACGTACTCACCAAAGGATTCGATGCCTAGTCCATCTCAGAGGTCTCAGTTCTTAGACACTGCACAGGTGCCATCGCCACCACCATCCCTGATGCAACCATCCACACCTCCAATGCCAGCCAAGAGACTGGAGTTCCCCGCGCCGTCGCTCGCCGAGGTGCCGCAGCACTGGTAGGTCCCTCCCGACAGCCAGCACAGGCACACGGCTGGGACCCTTCAGCACACAGCTCCCAGCTGCAGAGCCAGCAGCCAGCCTGGGGAATCCCTCCCCACACACATGGGCTTCCCCCAGGACACTTCCAAAATGGACAGCGACGACGCTGCATCAGGGTCTGATAGCAAAAAGAAGAAAAGGTACCGACCTAGAGACTATACAGTCAACTTGGATGGGCACGTGACAGAAGGGGGTGTGAAACCTGTGAGGTTAAAAGAGAGAAAACTCACTTTTGATCCCATGACAGGACAGATAAAACCTTTAACACAGAAAGATCCTTTGCAGGTAGAAATCCCTGCACTTACTGAACAGCACAGGACAGAAACGGAAAAGCAGGAGCAAAAACCCAACCTGCAAAGCCCTTTTGAACAAACGAACTGGAAAGAGTTGTCCAGAAATGAAATCATTCAGTCCTATTTAAACAGACAGAGTAGCGTGCTGTCCTCATCAGGAGTACAGACTCCAGGAGCTCACTACTTCATGTCTGAGTATTTAAAGCAGGAGGAAAGCACTAGAAAAGAGGCTAGAAAGACTCACGTTCTAGCTCCTAACAGCAAACCTACAGACTTGCCCGGGGTGACCCGCGAGGTCACGAGCGATGACCTCGACAGGATACACCAACACAACTGGGCAGGCGTGAACGGTTGTTACGACACACAGGGTAACTGGTATGATTGGACACAGTGCATATCCTTAGATCCACACGGGGATGATGGGAGACTCAACATCCTGCCTTATGTCTGCCTAGACTGAGAGCAGTTTTGCTAAGGAAATGCTTTTACACCTGCAGTTAGCAAAACTGGCAGACACGATGCCACTTACAGCTGGAGAGAAGCTCCTGTCCTGACAGCCAGGCCCCACGAGCAGGGGGGGAGGAGGGAGCTGGGCCTTTCCAGCTCCTTCCTTGCAATTCTCCTTTTGTTGAGATGCTGCTACCAGTTTACTAACAATTGCAAAGGAAGGCATACGAAGGTTGAGCAGTTGAGTTCAAAACTCTCTAGCGAGCCAGCTCTAAAAAAAGTGTTAGTCCCCAAGAAGTGAAGAGGATTTCCAGCACTTTCTGAATGCAGGAATCTTACCACAGGCAGGTACAGAGAGAAAATTCTGAAAGTTCACCTTAACAAAATATGCATCTATTTATTTGACTTGATTTGGTTGGGTTTTTTTTTTTTTTTTCCTTTTTATTTTTATTTGGCAGTGAGATATTATCGGAGAGACAATGTGCAAAAACTGTAGTTTGATTTCTATCACATCTCTGGACATGATTGTGTTGTTTTCAAGTCATGTGGTACGGAGATTGGGTTTTAAACAGCAGGTGTTGCACTGCAGGCTGGACCCCCCAGCTTCAGCTCAACATTCCATAGGCATCCACATATTTTAGTTTGGTTTCAGTTTAAATCCAGTCTCTGAGAAATGCTGCAAAAAAAAAAAAAATAAATAAGAAAAACAACAAAAAAAAATACAAACTAGATGTTTAATGATATTTTTGACCCCGCCACCACCAGCCAAATATTTTTTCCTCCTTTTCCCTTCCTGCAAAACTTCTAGGTAAAACAAAAAAAAACACAAAAAAAAAAGGCAAAAAAAAAAAAAAAAAGAAGAAAAATCACCTTTTCTAGAATCTAAATGTAATGAGGGTGCTACAAGTTTGTAACTGTACTGTGAGAGGGAAAAAGGAAGCCTGTTTGTATGCTGGAAATATACTTGTTACCATTCCTTTAGATATTGTTTGCCTTATGGATATCCATCATAAACGCAATTTGCAAAAACAAAGAGCCTTAGTGAATGTACAGTAACTAGACTTCTGTGTTCCTGGGATGCAGAAGGGAGCAACTTTGCTATTTGGTCCTTTAAGTGGACACATTGTGATATAAATGTGGAAATAAAAAAAATTTGCACAAACCAGTTTGTCAATTATTTATACTTGGTTTTTTTTTTTCCTCTCCCCTCCTCCCCCCAAAGTTTGCTCAGCCCAGCTAAGGATCCTCTGGGACACTGGGAACCTGCCTGGAGTGTTGAGTGTGGTGAAGCCAAATTCCATGGACACTGCTGTTAGGGATGTTTGGGATGTCTTCCAAGTACTTTGGTGGTGTTCACTCACACAGGTTGGATTGTTTTCACTCTGGAGATTGATAACCCAAATGCTGTTGATGTACCTCAAGGCCTGAAGAGATCAGAGTTCCTGTTTGTCCCAGTGACAGTTTGTTCTGCCTCTTGTGCTCTCTGCAGAGCCTGGGGGGACAGCAAAGGGTTGTTACCAACTGTGATGGCTTTAACATTTGGGACTAGGTGTTTTCTGCAGCCCCCAGAGCTGAGCTTGTGCCCAGGGGAGGGGAAACCACCCCAAAAAACATCCCCAGGTTTAGTGCTCTTCACCCTGTTCACCTGTTAGTGCTGAACTTGGCAAGAGTTCTCCTGCCTTGGAGAGCAGAGCCAAGCTCCTCCCTGATGTTAAAAGGAAGGTGCTCCTCACCAGGTGTACAGTGAGTTGGTTCATCCCCTGAGATACAACTGATGAGGTTTGGTTTCTTTTTTAAGCCATTCTTATTCTTGTTCAACCTACTGCTCTTGTGATCTGACTGGAACTGAAATGTGTGGCTGTCTCAGAAAGCTCCATTGATATCTATTTGCTTCCATCTCTGGAACTTGAGGTCTGAGAGTTGAAACCAGGAAAAGTGGTTACCAAAAAATGCTTCCAAGTATATTTTCAGTTTACTTCCCTTTGTCCTTGTGCAGTTGCTGAGGTCGAGCAGTGTCTCAAAGCTGGGGAAGGTCCTGTGGGTTTGATGGCAGAGGGCTGAGCTCTTGATCTTTGGAAATGCTTGGGGTTGTTTGTGTCAAAAATACTGTGCATCTTACCCCTCTTCTCTCCTCTCCCTCCCTGAATGGTCTGGTGCAGGAACAGGGTCTGTGCTCTTTCAGGCCTTGAAATTTAGGGCAAATTTCAGGAAATGGCAAACTATTACATCACACTTGATAATCTCCATGTTTTTCTCACTGCTTCCATTTCTGATGCAATCAGTGGCCCGTGTGGACCACGCTGGGTGAGGTGGTGCCCCCTCCAGCTCTCCTGGCATCAAACTGCCTGTGCTGATCCTCCCGTGCTTGAGGGAGCCTCAGGAACCAGGCCCAGCCCTTTCCCTCGTGCTCCAGAACTGCTGGAGAAATTCCCTCCCAATGAAGCTTTAAATCTTGTTCCATGCCAAGTTTGTTGCTGCTGCTGTAAGGGTCAACTCACTTGGGTGTCATCCAGGGTGAGATGAGACTTGACAATCTTTATTTCAGCATGTCAGTATAACCAGTTCTGTGAGCTCCAACAAATGTGAATACGTTTACAAGGTGATATTTTTTTGTCAATTTTGTAATCAAGTTCAAATGAAGTTTACCATGTGCATACCTGCTGTGGACTCTCATTTGTGCATGACTCAGTTTCTCTGCTGCTTTCTCCTACCACTTGCAAAATTTCTTCCTTCCAATCCAAAAACCTGAGGTCGATACTCTGCTGTTTGTCAGTGGGTGATGTGAAATGGCTCATCAGCAAATCTTCTGGGAGTTGCTGTTACCTGCAGTGCATGTTTTCACAGGTGTGTTAGTGCTGCAGAAATGTCTCGTGGCAGTGCATGGGTGAAGCAGGAGCTGGATCCCCTCCTGCCTGCCAGGTCCTCACCCATCCGACGTGTTCCTCGGTGCCAAAGGTCAGGAGTGACTGTCTCGGTGCCTCCGAGTGACCTTTGCCCAGTCCCTGCCCTGTTGTTTCCCCGAGGCTGTCCCTGTGCTGCCACAAAGGCTTGGCTGGCACTGAGAACCCCATCAGAGAGGAGATTTGGATGCACATTTTTGTCCCTCTTGGGTTATTATATCCCCTGGGTGCGCTCTGAGCTGGAGCATTTCGGGCTGCAGCATTCCTGGATTGGAGCACTGTGGGATGAAGCACCCTGGGATGGAGCATCCCCAGTGGGAGCATCCCGGGATGGAGCATCCCCAGTGGGAGCATCCTGGGATAGAGCATCCCCGGTGGGAGCACCTTGGGTTGCAGCATCCCAGTGGAGCATCTCGGGCTGGAGCATCACCCCCTGCTCCAACCAGGGATGCTCCAGCCCGGGCTGGAGTATCCCAGGTTGGAGCACCCCAGGCTGAAGCACTGCGTGTTGGAGCACCCTGGGCTGCAGCATCCCGGGCTGGAGCACCCGGTGGGAGCATCCCCAGTTGGATCACCCCGGGATGGAGCATCCCTAGTGGGAGCACCCCGGGTTGGAGCATCCCCAGTGGGAGCATCCTGAGCTGCAACATTCCCAGTGGGAGCACCCTGGGATGGAGCATCCCGGACTAGAGCATCCCCGGTTGAAGCACCCCGGGATGGAGCATCCCACCCTGGAGCATCCCCGGTGGGAGCATCCCATGCTGAAGCACCCCGGGATGATGGAGCATCCCGACCTGGAGCATCCCTGGTGGGAGCATCCCATGCTGGAGCACCCCGAGATGATCCATCCCGGGATGGAGCACCCCAGGTTGGAGCATCCCCGGTGG
>NW_008693044.1:0-502 GCF_000695815.1 Acanthisitta chloris | reverse complement strand
CAACATCCAGGGTTGGAGCACGCCGGGGTGGAGCATCCCGACCTGGAGCATCCCCGGTGGGAGCACCGCGGGTTGCAGCATCCCGGCCTGGAGCATCCCGGGATGGAGCATCCCCGGTGGGAGCATCCCTGGTGGTAGCAGCGCGGGTTGCAGCATCCCGGGTTGGAGCATCCCCAGTGGGAGCATCCCGGGATGGAGCAGCGCGGGTTGGAGCACCCCGAGCTGCAACATCCCCGATGAAGCATCCCGGCCTGGAGCATCCCAAGCTGGAACACCCTGGGATGGAGCATCCCTGGTGGGAGCATCCCGGGATGGAGCACCCCGGGATGGAGCACCGCGGGTTGGAGCACCGCGGGTTGCAGCATCCCCGGTGGAGCATCCCGGGATGGAGCATCACCGGTGGGAGCACCGCGGGTTGCAGCATCCCCGGTGGAGCATCCCGGGATGGAGCACTCCGGGTTGAAGCATCCCGGGTTGGAGCATCCCCGGTGGGAGCATCCCA
>NW_008693043.1:0-4222 GCF_000695815.1 Acanthisitta chloris | reverse complement strand
TAAGAGGATTGGAGCATCTCCCCTATGAAGACAGGCTGAGGAAGTTGGGGCTGTTCAGCCTGGATAGGAGAAGGTTGCATAGAGACCTCATAGCAATCTTCCAGTATCTGAAGGGCCTACATGGGAGTCAGAGGAGGACTTTTCTTTAGAAACTGTAGTAAGAGGACAAAGAGTAACAGGTACAAACTGAAAGAGGGGAAATTCAGGTTAAATACAGGGAAGAAATTCTTTATTGTGAGGGTCATGAGACACTGGAACAGGTTTCCCAGGGAAACTATGGATGCCCCCAACCCTGGCAGTGTTCAAGGCCAGGTTGGACAAGTCCTTGTGAGCAACCTAGTTTAGTGAGGAAGTGTCCCTGCCCATGGTAGTGGAGGTTGAGACTAGATGATCATTAAGGTCCATCCAAATCCCTTAACATTCTATGATTCTATAACAAAGCTGGTGAAGGGTCTAGAGAACAAGCCATATGAGTAGCAGCTGAAGGAATTTGGGTTGTTGAGTCTGGAGAAAAGGAGGCTCAGAGGGGATGGCCTCACTCTCTACAACTATCTGAAAGGAGGTAGTAGAAAGGTGGGTGTCAGGCTCTTCTCCCAAGTAACAGGATGAGAGGAGAAGGCCTCAAGTTGTGCCAGGGGAGGTTTAGATTGGTATGAGAAACAATTTCTTCACTGAAATGGTTATCAAGCAATAAAACAGGCTGCCCAGGGAAGTGGTAGAGTCACCATCTCTGAAGGTATTTAAAAGACATGTAAATGTAGCACTTGGGGACACGGTTTAGTGGTGGACTTGGCAGCAATAGGTTAACAGCTGGACTTTATGACCTTAAAGGTCTTTTTCAACCTAAATGATTCTATTATTCTCTGCAAACTAACCTGCTCTTCCCAGCCCTCCCAAGTTTCTCTCCAAGATCTTCCAACAGCTCTAATCAGTCAGGAGCATTGTTTTACCAAGTGTTCAGCTAGCAATCACATCACTAGTTTAGGTGACCCACCTTCATCACATTTCCTCTTTGGAGATAAATTCTTGACATCTTTACAAAAAGATGTGTACTTGTTCTTGGAAAGAATCCCAGTTGTGGTAGCAGATTGATATCCAAATAAAGTGTCACCTCTCTAACAAAAAGATACTTAAATTGTAATAATATCGAAGTTTCCTCAATTTCAATCTATGTCTGTGTAACATTTTTTAAAAAATTTTTGTTACAAATAAAACAACTTCCGATCTCTGCTACATTTTTACATTTAGAAACATCTAAAATACTCACCCCAAACACCTGCAGCTAAAGATTTATTCTGGTTTGGTGTTCTCTCATATTCAGGATTCAAAGATGGCTGAAAGGAAGATTTATCATTATTAAAAATAAAATTTATTAACAAGTCTTCAATTGGGAGACTAATGAAATATAGAATCACAATAACATTGGAAGTATGACTCTGCTGTCAAAGATTTTTTTTTAAATGAAGACAGACTAGACACTTCTCCCTGCAACTCAAATAGATCAACACCCACTTGTTTCCTCTTCAACAAAACATCTCAAGCAGCAGTCAATACCATTACATGAACTGTCCAATGAAAGCAAAACACAGTAATGTATGGTTCTTCAAAGAGGAAGCTCACCCTTCCCCTTACATCCTACAATTTTAGGTTGATGCATGAGACCTCAAATGACCAGTGGCAGAAAGATGATTTTGTTAGTACTTTGAATTTCCAGTCAGTAAGGTACTTGTGCAGAATTTAATGTATATACATGCCACAGTAAAAAGTGGTAAGATATTATGCAATAAACTTAGAACCAAATTATAGTTTCACTTAAACACTTAAGTGGCAATAATAAAAACAATTATAAAAACTGGATATATAGAAACAACTTAGTGGACAAATGACTAACACCCTCTTACCTATCAGAAGGATGATCACTTATATGATGATCTGTAACTGGTGAAATCTCATTAAGTAGCTTGCAATGGACAAAGGGTGCAAAACCAATGAAGCCTAGTTTATTATAATTACAATTAACTTACAAAATCCTCAGCCTCAAACTGTTTGGGTGCTTCCTTGTCTTCTTTTTTCCCAGTTTCATTATCACATACATTGTTTTCATGCAGTCCTTGGCCTTTTCCACAGTGGAAAGTGCTGGTATAAGTGTGGGAACCTCCACCATGGTATCCCCCACGATGGTTTATGTTTTCTATACCATTTCTGCCTTGTGAACGCCAACCATTCTTCTCTTTTCGCCCAAAATGCCCTTAGATTTTTAAATTTAAAAGAAATGCAATTATTCACAGTTTTGAAAAAACATTCTACTTCTGCAAAATTGGTAGAGAAATTAAGCAAGCAGCTCTATACTCTGGGATGCGACAGTTTAGTAAACTTAGTTTTCATTTACATAAGCAGCAGGAAAGAATCTCACAAAACACTGCCAAAGAAGGAAAAGTAGTCCAACATTAAGAAGTCAAACCCCTTTTCTGGCTACTCATTTTTATGTTGTTGGCTAGAGAATTAACTTCACCACCAGCTTCTTAAGAGAGAAATACACCTGGAATCATTACTACTTGAACCAACCCTTAGTCATCACATCATCTCCTAGAAAATCTATCTTTCCATTATCTCTATTCTACTACAGAATACAGTATTTGGCATAGGACAGCTATTATCATCAGACGTTTTTCCTAGCCAAAATGCTACAAAGCAACAATGCAAACAGCTTTCATGGAACATTTTAGATATAAATTATACCTCCGTTAGGCCATCCAGTGTTAGGATCAAACCCATCTGAGGAGTTGTGTCTTCTGTCATTTGCTTCATGATTCTCTGTCCACAAAAAATTCTCAGAATGTTTTTCAAAGTTCAGTGATGACTGTAAAGGAGCACAAGTAGTAGACTTGAGATACCTGATTAATAAAACCACTGAATTATCAGAACTGGAATATGTACATTATTTGTGGTCTATAAAAATCATTTTTAAAAGGACTACAAATGGCAGACAATACAGCAGTTCTCAAGTATGCATATGTTCAGTTAGGTCATCATCTCCCATGCTAGCAGAAGCTCTACTGCTCCAGAAAACTGAAACAGTGCTGAAGACCATGCTTGTGACAAAGTAAAAATTCAAAGCACTTATTTAGGTTTGGCAACAGAACAGAGTCCAAGGGACATGTGGCAGCAGAGGAAAAATAAGAAAAGGTAACAAAGGATACAAAACCACAAATTGGAAAGCAGGAAAGAAGTCTGGGATCTTAATTTGAGTAGTTAAGAGACTACATGTGCATTGCAAATAAAGCAAGGAGTTGCTTCCACCAGACAGCTGTACCCAAAAAAGGCCCAGTTTATTAGCCTTATCATTATAACTTAAGAAGACAAACAAAACTAGTTATGAAATACAAGCAAAATCTAGAGTCAAAAGTGTATAGAATAACAAATATACTTCAAATTACCTTTTTATAAAATAAGCATGGTAGAAAATTTAGAGAAGTAAATCTTGAATCTTTTTGTCAAGACCAGTTCTCAGAATACCCAGCTCCTAGAGCTGGAAGTTGGTGATGGGGAGATGAATGAAGCCCACATAACCCAGGAGGAGATGGTTAATGACCTGCTACACCAATTGGATGCTCACAAGTCTATGGGCCCTGATGAGATGCACCCCAGGGTAATGAGGGAACTGTCAAAAGAACTCCCCGATCCACCTGCAATCATCTACCAGCAGTCCTGGATAACTGGAGGGTTGAAAGGAGGATCCAGGGAATTTCAGGCCTGTAAGACTCACCTCGGTTGTGAGCAAGGTCATGGAGATCATCCTGAGTGCCATCACACAGCACATGCAGGGCAACCAGGGGATCAAGCACAACCAACAATGATTTATCAAAGGAAGGTCCTGCTTGACCAACCTGATCTCTTTCTATGACAAAGTGACCCACTCCATGGATGAAGGGAAGGCTGTGGACGTGGTCTGTCTGGATTTCAGTAAGGCATTTGACACTCTCTCCCACAGCATACTTCTAGAAAAACTGGCTGCTCGTGGCTTGGATAGATGCATTCCTTGATGGGTAAAAAAGTGGCTGGATGGTCAGGCCCAGAGAGCTGTGGTGAATGGAACTAAACCCAGTTGGTGGCTAGTCACTAGTGGTGCTCCCCAGGGCTCAGTATCTGGCCTGATCCTATTTAACATCTCTATTAGTGATCTGGACATGGGGGCTGAGTGCACCCCCAGTAAATTTGCAGA
>NW_008693042.1:0-2386 GCF_000695815.1 Acanthisitta chloris | reverse complement strand
GTCAAGAACAGTGTGGCAGCAGGACTGAGGTAGTGATCATCCCCCCAGATTCAGCATTTGTGAGGTCACATCTCAGTGCTGTGTTCAGTTTTGGGCCCTTCAGTTTAAGAAGGACATTGAGGCACTGGAGTGAGTCCAGCCAAGGACAACCAGAGCAGAAAAGGTGTAGAACACATCTGGTGAGGAAGGGCTGAGGGAGTTGGGTTTGTTTAGCCTTGAGAAGAGGCTCAGGAGTGACCTCATGGCTCTCTACAACTCCCTGACAGGGGGTTGGAAAGAGGTGGGGGGTGGTCCCTCCTGCCATGGCTGCAGGGAGAGGACTAGGGAGAATGGCCTTGAGCTGAGACAGGGGAGAGTCAGAGGAGATGTTAGGAAAAATTCTTTCCCTGTTAGGGTGTTCAGGCACTGGAATATTGCCCAGGGAGGTGGTGGAGTTGCCATCCCTGGAAGTGTTTGTGAGACTTTCAAGGAGGATGTGGAACTGCTGGAGAGAGCCCATAGGAGACCATGGAGATGCTCCAAGGGTTGGAGCACCTCTGCCATGGATCCAGGCTGGGAGTGCTGGGGATGTCCAGCCTGAAGAAGAGAACAGTCCAGGGAGACCTTAGAGCCTCTTCCAGTGCCTAAAGGGGCTCCAAGACAGCTCCAGGTGGGACTTGGGACAAGTGCCTGGAGGTACAGGACAAGGAGGAATGACTTCAAATTGGAAAATGGGAGATTTAAATGGGATATTGGGAAGAAATTCTTCCCTGTGAGTGTAACGAGACACTGCCACCAGTTGCCCAGATAAGCTGTGGCTGCTCCACCCCTGGAAGTGTTCTCAGCCAGGTTGAATGGGGCTTGGAGCCACCTGGGGTAGTGGAAGGGGTCCGTGCCCATGGCAGGGGGTGGAAATAGATGATCTTGAAGGTCTCTTCAAACCCAAACCATTCTGGGGTTCTAAGGTATTCCCTTGTGCTATGCTGTCCAGCAATGACAAAAATCTTTCCATCCATACCCAAAAGCAATTTGGCATGAACATGAGTCTCAAAAGTCTGAGGCCATTAGGCTTTCCTGAATCCTTTAACCCCTTGAAATTTTTGCTGTCATGGAAAAATAGATCAAGAAATACCTGGGAATTTCCCTCCTTGAGAAATGATCTGTCCTAGCCCATTGTCTGTTCTGCCTTTAGGGCAAGAAGACCTTGGCCAGATGTTACACATATCCCTGAGTGTCCAAGGTGTTGTGGTTGACTCAGGCTCTATTCTTCTGTAGGAAGGATCTGAAACCCATGTCCAAGCACCAACTTTAACACAAAAGCAAAACTCAGAAGAGATCATTTCTTCACCTTCCCTTCAGCACCTTCATCTTCACCTCATCTCTTTCACTCTTTGGAATGTGCTTAGATATTTGTGTTTCTTCCCAATTTTCCTCGAGTCAGACATGAAACTGGAAGCAAACCTATCCCAGAGGCAAGTTATCCCATAGCTGCTGAGACATGAGATGTACCACAGATGCCACCATGTTCATCCCTGCTCCAAGCAGGACTTGGGACTCATGGGGTGAGATCTCATCCCACTTCCCTTTGTTTTGCTACACCTTTCACCCTGGGCTGAGGCTGAGGCTGGATGAGAACCAGAGGGACAACTTCCAGTGTCTCTATATCCTTCTAGCAAGAGGAGGTGGTTGAGGGAGAAGGATCTGGATCCAACCCACAGCCCTGACCTTTAAACCTGCCCCTTTTCAGGGATGCCTGGACCCTTTCCATGGAGTGGAATTCTCCTTCCATGAAGAACAGGAGGGTTTCAAAGGGCAACTTCATGCTGATATTTACTGGCATAGCTCTGCTATGGGTCCCAAAGCATCAGCTCTCCAATGGGATGTACCAGCCCTTATGAGATCAGGAAGTGCTTCCCTCTCTCCATTTAGATGAGAACCTGAGGCAGGAGGTGTGTCCAATTCCCACATGGACATACACACACACTTTCATGTCATGTGAAATATAAGGCAGCAAGATCCTCCCTGGAAGAGGAAGGAAGTAACCCAACTAACAGAGCAGGGAGAGGATGTCATTCCCAGGGTGGCTCTTGGGGAGAGATCTTGGAATTGCAGCGGACACAAAGTGCCAGGTCACAATCTGTGGCCATGACCTCAATCTTCTGGCTCCAAATCTCCCAATGCAACCTAATAGGAGCTATTTCTGCCCCCAAGCAGCAGTAACATAAGACATTGGACCCCTGGCAGGCTCACATGCTGCTCCCTGCCTGCTGCTTCTCCCAACCTCCAACAGATTGTGCTCAATGAACATTCCCAGCAAAAGATTTCAAGTCGCAGGAATTAGTGTTGAATAATGTCCATAATTAATGTTGATGAATCACGATAGTGAGGAGTGGTGTCCCTCAGGGGT
>NW_008693041.1:1754-2904 GCF_000695815.1 Acanthisitta chloris | reverse complement strand
ATTTCCTCACATCACTCTAACAGTTGTTTGTTCCATGGCCGTGTCCCTAAACTACATATGGTTCAAGTATTAACTACTTCTGTTTGAAATTTGTGAGACTACCAACAAAGTGGTATAACTATTAATGAGAACATTGCAAATCTGCTTTAATCAATCCTTCATTAGTATGAACAGTATAATCATCACCACCTAATGCTAGGAAAAGTACATAACTACATTTTAAAGATTAAACTGTACCTACTTCTAAAGCTTTCTTACGTATTTTCTCTGGCCTGGTTTCTGAGCTAATTTATGTAACCACTTTTTAGACAAACCATTACATATTTATTAAGAGAACTTACTGCTCTGCACCTCTGTTTAACCTGCATGGGATCTTCCTCTTGACTGAACTCTCCTTTGACAGCCGAGCTTGGTGCTGATGTTCCCCAGGAGAACAGTGTGGCCCCAGAAGAGACTTAACTTCTTCATTTTGAAGGTTGGTGTTTTTTCCCTTGTCAACACAATCTTCTTTGGACACAGGAGAACTTTCAAGAGACTGAGAAGTATCTTTCTGTAACAACAGTTAATTGTTTAAGACTTTCAGTGCACTTAAAGCTATTGCTTCCAACTCAAAAACCTGCAAGTTTTAAAGCAACTTTCAAAGCAACAGAACAATTTAACCTAACTTGTGAAAGTTAGATCTAGTAGAAATCATCTTTTAATCATATTACTAAGAAAACTTCTGTCTAGAAAGTGACAGTGTGAAGTGAAACTACAGCATGTTGCAGTAGTTGCCTCTCCCACATTCTAATCTACATTGTTATTCAGTCAAACTAGTAACTTCTGAACAGTCACAAGTCTCAGAGAATTGCCAAAACACTTTCTGAAAAGCACTAAATGATTGCTTTAAAAATCTTTGCTCTCAAAACAGCAAATGAAGATTAATCAAGAGACAATGTGGTTAGGTTCTGAACTCAAATACAAAATTCTCCATTCTAATTACAGTCAGAACTGCATATGTGCTATAGCATTAACTCTCAGACACTGTACCTCAACAAGTTCCACTCCTGAGGCTTCTTCAGCTGCTTCGTTACCACTGATGTATCTGATGGCACTAATTATTCCCTGAACAGCAATGCGCTTGTGCTCTCTGTAGTGCAAGTCTTCAATC
>NW_008693041.1:0-1371 GCF_000695815.1 Acanthisitta chloris | reverse complement strand
CTTCTGTAAGATGAGGATTTAGCCTATGAAACATTTAGTCATGAAAGGGAGTTTTTCTTAAATGACACTACAGATTTCACTCTAACTTCACTGTACACTAATCACTAACAGTAACTGTGTTGCTTTTTAGCTGATGCTTTCAATGCTTTGAGTAAGACTGAACTGAACAAGCCCACAAATCTCACAGGTGTTTGATGTGTGATACCTTTGTTGTTTTTACAATACTTCAAAAAGCTATCTGGAGGTCGTGGAAAAGGGTAATATCCACCGATGACAGTTTTCCTCATTTGATCAGCTTCTCTTTGCGTTTTCGTCCACTGAATGAAGTTTTTCACTTTGGTGTCCTTGGTGTATGGCTGGCCCTTGTGGCACCCTTTTGAAACAAAAATTATCAGGTATCAGAACCAAAGCAGGTTACTGTAACCTGTTCTCATCTTGAAATTCCCCTGAACACTACACAGAATAAACAAATTCAGAAACATATGACTTAACCTAGTAAAAGTTAGGTACTTTTCACAAGATAAACCATTAATGCGTCACAAGAATGAAATCTGCCTTTTGCTTTTTGCAATGGTATTTCATTATTAACTCGGAGACATTTCTGACAGAGAAATTAATACTATGCACTGATTATTTCATTACAAAATGAAAATACTCTTTCCAAAGAAATAAGATGAGAACTACATAAACCCAAGCCTAGTTCAAGTTACCTGTAACAAATACAAACCATTAATGCCTCACAAGAATGCAATCTGCCTTTTGCTTTTAGCAATGGTATTTCATTATTAACTCTGAGCCATTTCTGACAGAGAAACTAATACTATGCACTGGTTATTGTGTTGCAAAATGAAAATACTCTTTCAAAAGAAATAAGATGAGAACTACATAAAACCAAGCCTAGTTCAAGTTACCTGTAATGAACATTTGACTTTCATTTGAAGTTGTAAGGTAAATTGTGCTGGAAGGATTCTTGGTGCAGTCCCGGACCACTCTCATCTGTGTACACACCAAGTATGTCACTGGAGGAAAAAAAAACCCTTCATTTTTTTTCCTGATAGTTCACTGATTTTAGAATGTCAAGACTGACACAGACTGGATTAATATCATTAAGTGCTCTAAACAAGATGATTTGGTTCTTGACCCTAGAAAAGCTTCAGCATGTTTTGAGTCTCCAGTATAAATTACAATATGGAGATGTAATTAAATCTTCAATTTCTTTTCAGCATATACGCTAGGACTAAAACATGAGATCCTTCATCAGACAGGGTATCAATGAAACAAACAGTACAAATGTGGATATTAGATGGTTGTGTTACTTAAGGATAACAAGCATAAAATCACAAGAAATCTTGACATGCCACTGCAAAGCTT
>NW_008693040.1:0-8663 GCF_000695815.1 Acanthisitta chloris | reverse complement strand
CCCTTGAGCCTCCTCCCAAGACTAACTAACCTGTGACTAACCATGGCTGTGGAATCCTAAAACACATGTTAAGCACCTTGTGTGAGTTTTTCTGTCCAAGGAGCTGAAACCAACCCTCCCATTCAGGAGATGTATCTGCATGACAGCAAAAACGTGACACAGGTACAGAGCAATGAATGCACTAGTGGTTGTTACCTTTAAGAACTTGGTTATGATGTCCATATCATAGTGATCATCACCCCGACCCAAGGATTCTCCCAAAGCCTGGAACAGGAGACAAAAGGCCATTAGTCCTACTTGGTCTGCAGGTTTGCTACTACCACACAGCAGAGCATGGCTCACTGCACCATGAGCTGCAGTGAGCTCCACCAGCAACCCAAAACACTGTCAGGACACAGAAGGAAACAGCTACAGATGGTACTGAGATTCACTGTCTGTCAGACACATTCACAGCCGAGAGCCAACATGGTTGTTTCTGGAAAGCCAATGCAACAGTCACTCTTCGTTCATTAACTACCGAGTTATTGGCACAATTAGCAGCTGACAGCACTGTGCTAAGGGGAACTGAGGGTGCACAGCTCCTTCTGAGATCCCCAAAGCCACCAAGTCACCCAACTGTCTTGTTCAGCTATTTCAGTTCTCTGACACTCTGGGACTTTTCAACATTTACTTGTGGCTATGAAACTGAGGCACCAAACCTAGGGACCCCCAAAGCCAGACACACACCACTAGCAGACCCAGCAGTGTGCTCCAGTGTCCTGCCAAACCCCAGGACTGTAAACACTAATGGCAATTCTTAGAAACACTTTCCAGGAGATACATTCAGATTTATAACCCATTTCCACAGTCCTCACATTTCCAAGGTAAGCTTTAAAAAACCCTGGATCTGGAAGCCAGTTCAGTGTGAGCCTTTATGCTCACAGCAGTGCAGCTGAGTAACCTAAAATTCAGACTGCAGAGCTTTCAAACTGTGCAGGAAAAGCTGCTCTCATGGCTCAAAGCCACAACAGGCTGTTTTGAGAACTGACAGAGCAGCAAAATGCAGCTCCACTGCAACTGGTTCCCACTGTGGTGCTGCAGCCATTCTGAGCCAGGAGCCCTGGCACCCTGACAAAGTGCCAGGCCACCTCTAACCATTCACTTCAGCCTCCAGTCACAGATCAGATTATTCCTTAAACACACTTCTGGAAGGATGTTATGCAGACCAGCTCCTGCAGAGAGTCTGGCAGATTAAGGGTAGAAGTCTCCAGCTCAAGTGAAGGTGCTTTTCAGAGCACTGCCTGAAACAGAAGGTGCTGAGTGATTTCGTGGCACTCACTCTGCTCACTCCCACAGACCCCACGGGATCCTTGCAGAACACAGCAGCCACTGGCACTGAGTTTCTGGGACACATCCTCTCTGCACTTCTCATATCCCCTGTGATCTGTCTCCTTCTCATGTTCACTTTTTCCCACATCAAACATTCTCTGTGTGTGTCTATTTTTCAGAGTCCTTCCCTGTCTAAGGAAAAGTCCTCAGTACGGAGCATATTACCCTCTCTACTCACTGGAAAAGCTCTACAATTTATGACCAAGAGGATGTACTGTAAATAAATTCACTGCTTCCAAACCACCTGCAGAAGGAATTTCAACTGCATCACCTTCTTTGCAGGCAACACCTGTCCCCTTTGTGATGGATTACTGCAAACAAACGCCACGTGAGTTTGCACTGGAGGCACCTACAGTGTAACTCAAGGCTTGGAAACCCAAGTTTCCTGTCCAAGGACACTCCAGAATGCCTAAGTTAGACACTGAAAACAAGATAGCTTCTGCACAATTTAGACAAAGTTCTCTCCTGACAATGTACTATATCTAACTGCCCCCCAAAATCTACCCCAGCCATACTTCTAGCTCTTCGATAGTGGTGTTCTCCTCGTGGACTTTCAGGTCATTCTGGGAGTCATCATCTCCTGCTTCTTGGCCACCCACGATTTCGTTCAGGTACTGCTGGTCAATCTTGTCCAGGGCAGCCTTCAGGTCATTCCTCAGGCCCTGGAGGAGATAAAAATTACTCACTTAGAAAAAACCCTCAGTAAATAACAGCAGCTCAGTTCAGTCACCATGAGTATCCAACCTCTGCTTCAGAAAGGCAAATTCCCTGGAAACACATGTCAGGGCTCAGCTCTGCTGTCTGAATTTCAGCTGAACCCCAAGCACAGTTTCTGGATTGCTTCAGCACGTAGCATAAAGCAGGTGCACCAACTCCTGCAGTGTTCGTAACTATGGAAAAGGCTTCTTACAATATTTTCACCAAAAACAGCTTCTAAGACCTTCTCAAGACACTCCCTCCAAGCAGGAACCAGCCCAAACCAGACAACAAACCGTAACATCAGCTCTGCAAGTCTCACACCTGCCCTGAGAAAAGCTGCACGTAAGGGAACCTCCTTCAGCTCCATCACACAAAGCATTTCTGTTGCTTCCCTTTACCCCCAGTGAAACACAGCAGAATGTTTTATGCAGATCAACTGTTCAAACTCTCCTGCTTCAGAACAGGTGGTTAAAAAAACAGACTCAGTTTAAAACCACATACATAAGGCTAAAGCTGCTTTGGAATAGGACAAGAAACTTGCTCAGTCACAGCTGGAGAGTTTGCACCCCAAGCCTGAGACATAGAGCACAAAGCTCTGTCAAGGAGTGTGACACTTCCTAGCCACAGATAAATTCAGCCACTCCACAGAGAATGGATGTGCACAGTTATTTCCTCTCTTCCACCAGCACACTTGGCTGTCTGGAGCACTCCTGTTAACCATGGAGCAGTCTAAAAATGTCTGAACCACAAACTGGAGGTGACTAAGCAACACAGAATCTCCCTAGACAGCCACAGGAGTGCCTGAAACATGGAACAGGGATCCAGCACACCACTGCTGTCACCTGTACACACCTAGAGCTCAGTATTTTAAAGAGGGAAGAGGCTTTCCCTCCGTGGGCAGCCCCAGCAAGGACATTTCAAACTATTCAGGGTAGTCACAAATTAGGGAAGAAAATCCAAATTGTCACTCTAGGGTTGAAAATCTGGGTAACAGTGAAAGCAAAACAAACCCCAACTGCATCTCCTCATGTAGCTGATCAGTTCGTAAGACAAAAGGGACAAATCAGTTAGCTCTGACGTACCTTTCAGTCAGTTTTGAGGTGGATGGCTCCTTCAAAGGGAAGGAAGGGAATGAAGTTTCCAGAACAGGCTATAGCTCTGGAATCCAGGGGTTTGAAAAGCCCTTTCCACAGCAGAGACAGGATGCAAACCTGCCCTTACTCACCAGTGCCTTTCCGTGGTGCACAGCCACAAACACACTGACTGGCTGTTCCCCCCTGGTCCAACAGCAGGGCAGCACAGGTCGTGCTTTAGAGCCACCTGAGGGTCCCTGCCCCACCTGGCAAGGCCTGGCAGGTTTACAGAGCTGAACTCTCCAACACAAGGAATTGCAATCGTGCACAAAACTCTGACATTGAAGGTGCTTTCTCAGGCAATGAGACAGAGCAGCTATTTCTCTTTGCTCTGCCTCTCCCTCCTGAAATCACTGAAAATGATTGTCAGCCACTTCTTTCGATTATCCCACTACAGATAAGTAACAAAGAGCCAATCTTACCTTGTTCACCTCAGGTGCAAGAATTTCTATCTTCCTCAGACGCTGAAAGGCATCATAGTCTGTCTCTCCAAACAGCCTGATGGGCTCACCTCTCTCTCGTAACCTCCTGATAACCTGCAAGGCACCAAAGCCCTCCCTGACACACACAGGAAGCAAAATACAGCCCAGAATGACAGATTTATTTACTCTGCTTGCAATAACAAGCTGAGCTGGGCTGGAGAGGAAACAGCAGTATTTTAAGCAGCAGAAAAACATCCCAGACACTTTACAACCCTAACCCAAAATTCCCACGGCATTGCAGTGAAAGGTCATCCCCAAGGATCCAAACTGTGCAGAGACTCCCAGGCTGTCTGACACAGCCCAACCTCCTCCTGCTCTGGCTTGTGTAAGCAAACACAGAAACCATCCCCCTGGCAGGGCTTAAAAACCGTTCCCAAACTCACAGGGAACTCGAGGGTAACATCACTCACCTACGGGTCTGGGTATTACAACACTGACTGGCTGCAGGTTGCCCCAGCACAGCTGCAACATGATCTGCTGAAAACTCTCACCCTTAAGCATCTGGCAAACCTGAAGTTTCATGATCTAATGAGATAGTTACTTTAAGAGCAGATATAACTGAGTCACAAAGACATGGGTAGAGCCAAACCTGAGCTAGTGAATCTCTATGTACTCATCATAGTTCAAAGAATCACAGCACAGTTTGGGTTGGAAAGGAACTTACATATCACCCAGCCCCAAGCCCTGCCCTGGGCAGGGGCACCTCCCACCAGAGCAGGTTGCTCAAGGCTCATCCAACCTGGCTGTGAACACTGCCAGGGTTGGGGCAGCCACAGCCTCCCTGGGCACCCTGGGACAGGGTCTCACCACCCTCACAGCAAACTGCTCCTAACATCTAACTGCCCTCTGGCAGTTTGGAGCCATCCCCCCTTGTCCTGTCACCACAGTGCCTAGCAAAGAGTTCCTCTCTGGCTTCCCTGGAGCCCCTTCAGGTCCTGGAAGGTGCTATGAGGTCTCCACACAACCTTCCCAACAATGCAATGCACTTGTGTAAACTGGAGGAGCCTGTGTGGATTGACTTTACCTCCTGCCTGGAAAGGGTCATCGGTAACTTTTCTTCTGCCAGTTCCAGTTCCAGCACTGGATTTGATGCAGCCAGTGGTTTCTCCTCCTCCTCCTGCTGCTGCACCTACATTGAACAGACACAGTCACTAATGTGCAAAGGAACAAACCCCCACACTGATGTGAAGCAATGCCAAGGTACAGAACTCTGGAACACAGACTTCAGTGTGACAGTATAAACCTTTGGCTTCCTGGTTTGATGGTCTCTAATTAAGTTCACAGAACAACTAAAGCTCCTGACAACATCAGCAGTTAACCAGCACTGCTGCAGGTCGCAGTCTCTGAAGCAAACAGAAAGGACAACTGCTCAAGTTTGGCACTCACTTTGGCAGGCAGACGTCAGCACTGGTGCCAAAACCAGCAAACCCACAGTCTGCCTGTTGGTGTCTGCCCCTGCTCCTGCCTCCGCACCGTGTGGCAGCACCTGCATCACTCTGTGCTGAACCAGGTGTGGGAAATGATCCAAACAGAAACAATCTGGGACACACACACAGCACCTGGCCCAGCCCACTGCACCTCCCCACACAGCTCAGCAGGCACGGGGCAGGAGTGAAACCCCAGGGCAGGGAGGGAGTGCTTCCTCCTGGGCAGTGCCAGCTGGAGTGCCAGTTACCTATGGCTTCAGGGAGCTGAGCACAGCCAGCAGAGATCCACAGCTGCTGCTGGGTCTGCAGGCAATGCACCCTCTAACACACTTGCAGCTTCTTGCAGGTTAAACCACAAACAGGGAAAAAGCCACACAACAAAACGACGCTACAGCTCCTCACAGGATCTCAACAGCTCTTCTTCAGCCCAAAGAAGGTCCCCAAATCAAACAGAATTCCTTCATCACTCAACACTTCAATAATGCAAAGCTACTCAGATCAAAGTGACTCAGAGACAGCAGCCATGTACCTACATCCCTCTCCCAGCTCAGAGCCAATGCTGCTGGCAGCAGGAGCAGACTGCTGGTACCAGTGCTCACTCACATCTTGCTTTTGCCCATCAGAATGCATTTCTTTCCACACTTGCTGAAGGGACACACTCCACCTGATCCTAGAGCACCCTGCAGCACCCTGCCCACAGATGGGCAGCACAGTGGCAGCTCCAGTCTGTGCTTGGGGAGATCAGTTTGATGGCAGGTTTGTCTTAAAGAAGCTTTGGATTCTTTCAGGCCTCTGTGCCAGCCTTGCACTCAGGGGTGTGGCTGGATGGATTCACCCCTGGGGCTCGAGGTACAAGATTCAGACACAAATCTACAGGATCCTGCCACAAACCTGCAAGATCCTGCCACAAATCTCTGTTCAATGATGTATTAGCCAACATAGAAAAAAAAATTTTAACCTACAGCTACAGCGTTTGAAATGAACAAGAGAAGGACAATCAGATCAATGTTTAACACATACAGGGAGGGGAAAACCAAAACTTCCATCAGTGCAGGAAAGGAAATTGACAGGGGACAGGAAACATGGAAGGACTGTATGAAAACAAATGAGTATGTATATAAATAAACATGCTCCCCTGGTGGGAGGACACGTATAGTTTAACTTACACACACTCCTGAAACCAGACAGAGACAGCAGCAGGGGCACAGCCAGGATCCAGCCAAGCTACGAGCAGTGTCCTTACCACAGGGAGCTTGTTTCACAGCTTTCCTCGAGCGAGTGAAATGTTACAACGTACCAGGTCTAAGCAGAGCAAACCCACCCCTGGACTTCCAAAGAAATCAGTGTGTGTCCCACACCCCCTGAGTGCAAACGCAGAGATCTGGGAGGCTCCAAGGACGAGCTGAGTTTAGCCAAGCAACTGAGTTTGAAGCCGTTTTCAGGGCCGTGTTCCAAACGAAGCTGGTGCTGCAGCAGCACAGGTAAGGTCACCCCAAACCACCAGCTGAGGCTCTGAGCAGAATCAGCTGGTGCCCAAAAGGCATCACACAGTCACTTCCACGTGGAGGAGGGACCAGATTCTCAGAGCTTTCTCAGGAGAGTTTAGGCCTTGATGTGCAAATCACACCAACAGACCAAGGTTTCAGAATAAGCCACTAACTGGGCAAAGGTCACTTGGAAACAAAGCTCCTATTTGTGCCCTGTAACAGGAGACAGGACTACCAGACTCTCTCCCCCAGGGAGTGCATTCCCCCCCAGACCCCAGGCAGGCAGGCAGGCAGGCAGGCAGGCAGACTTTCCATTCCTGCCCTGACACCATCACAAGGCAAACAAAGTCTTCCAGATCACCCATCTGCTGCAAAATGCACCCAGGGTGCCCAATTCTTTCTTGTCTTCAGCCAGCAAGAGCAGAAGTGCTGTGGTGGCACAGCCCCAGGGCTGGGTGGCTGACGGCCAAGAGCCACACAGAAACAGCATAGAAACAGGCAGAGCTTTTTGATGTGCACACACACTATACTGATTTCTTTTGGACATTTTGACAAGGCCATGGATGGATTAAATTATCCAAAGGTATCCATTTTTCCCAGTAAGAAGTGGGGAAAGGTGTCTGTATCAGACCCAGTGTTCATGCCTAACAGCACAACTGAAAAGAAAGGAAGACAAGCTTTGGTTTCCCAGGCACTTCATGCTTTCCACAACAAAATAAAGGAAACAGAAAGAAACAACAGCCAAACCATGACACAAACTGAAGTAGCTGTTTGTCATGCACATCTTTTCCTGCATTGAAAAGGGGTTTGGAAACTCATACCTCTCCAGGTGGCTTCTCATTTACAGGCTAATGTATACCAGTAACAGGTTGGACAAAGAACAACAGTTATCGTTAACAACATGGATACTGCTGGGAATAAAATGCAGACTTCAAGGTCAGCACACAGAGTCCTGGCAGGACAATCCCATACCTTGTAGCCACATCTCTGGAAGTAGGCCTCCTCCTCCTTCTTGGCTAACTCACTGCGCTTGAAATACTTCTTATTTCCCTGTAAGAGAGAAGAGCTCTTACCACTTCACAGCTTCACATGGTTGGGTACAAATCAGCTCAAACCTTCTCACTTGGCCTGGTGATTACACCCACAGAGATTGCTGTGGAAAGGGAATTACCTGGAAGCACCTGTGACATCAGCAGCACAAGTGTGACCAGAATTAAAAGCACAATGTGCTCAGCAGCACTTTAGAAACCCTTTGTTCTTTGCCTTGCAAGGCCTTGGGAGTCACTGGGGTGAAGCTTCACTCTGGATGTGCACAACCAGGCCCACAAAGCATGGCATCTCACACTGAGACAAGGAGAAGCCAGAAACCAGTTTGTACAGGGCATTTTGTGAGTCTTCTTGGTGCACTGTTGGAGAAATGTGCCTGAGAAGGCATTCCAGGCACACAACAGCTGGAAAACATGGTCACCTCAAAGCTTTGTCCTCCTTAGTGTGTATCACAGAGTGCTAAGGGGGTGGAATAGAGCTTAGAGATGATCCAGTCCTAACCCCCAACCCTGGGTTAGATGGGTTAGATCTAACCATCAGGTCAGATGTTTGGCAGAAGTTTTCCCTGTTCTGGTGGTGAGACACTGTCCCAGGGTGCCCAGGGAGGCTGTGGCTGCCCCAACCCTGGCAGTGTTCACAGCCAGGTTGGATGAGCCTTGAGCAACCTGCTCTGGTGGGAGGTGTCCCTGCCCAGGGCAGGGCTTGGGGCTGGGTGAGCTCTGTGCTCCATTCCATACCCTAAAATTCTGTCTTTCTCTGAACAGAGGATAAGCGAATTAGTCAGTTTCTGTGCCCACTTCTGCCTTTATCCTGCTCACTGAGATCTGCCTGCCCTCTGCTTTTCCAGGTGCTGCTTAAAGCATCACCTGTGCCTTGGGTTGCAAACATAGCAGAGAATTAAGGGTTCATTTCGTACTTTGTTACTAGCTACCAGGTGTGACCACTTAACCTCTCCTGCTTCAGATCCTCCATCTACATAACACAGATGTTTTCCTGGATGAGCTCTAAGCTCCATCCCAA
>NW_008693039.1:0-387 GCF_000695815.1 Acanthisitta chloris | reverse complement strand
ACTGGTTTCTATGGGGCAGAACTGGTTCAAACTGGTTCAAACTTGTCCAAACTGGGTTTTTTTTACCCCACGTTGGAGTTTTCAGAAGCTCCTGAGGAGTTTTTCGGATTTTTTCGGGAGGT
The DNA here is from genome assembly GCF_000695815.1 of Acanthisitta chloris. NCBI lineage: Eukaryota > Metazoa > Chordata > Aves > Passeriformes > Acanthisittidae > Acanthisitta > Acanthisitta chloris. The sequence continues at coordinate 265 of NW_008693039.1, read as the reverse complement.
TCTAAAATTTCCTGTGGAAAAAAGTAATTTTTGATTAAAAATCGAGAAAAAAAGAGAAAAAATGGGGAAAATTGGAGAAAAATGGGGAAAAAATGAGAAAAAAAAGGTGAAAAATTTGGAAAAAAAGGAAAAAAAATGGGGGAAAATATGGTGAAAAAATGGGAAAAATTGGGGAAAAAATGGGGAAAAGGAGAAAAAATTTTTGGGTAAAAAATAGAAAAAAATATGGGGTAAAGAAAAAAATTGGGGAAAAAAAGAAAAAATT
>NW_008693038.1:140352-173827 GCF_000695815.1 Acanthisitta chloris | reverse complement strand
TTTTTAACCAACTTCCACAGGTGAGATTTTATCATCTATCAGAAACAAATTGACCAAAAATGTGTAATCTCTCTTGTGGAAGTTTCAGCTATTGAAAAAGAGTGAGTATGAGGGAGTGCCAAGTAGCAGGTCCCTCTGTGACTCCGCTGTGAATCTTCACTTTTGGTTTTCAGGCAGCAGCATCAAAGACACAAACTCCCATCAGCTTTTGGCTGCAGACATTCAACCCAAGCTGTGTTGAACAAAATTGATTCTGAAGTTAGTTTTTCAGCTATTATTAATGTTCTTGTTTTCTAAAATATTACTTCAAACAGATATGAGAACCTATGCCACTGCCACATATCCATCCTCCCACCCACACACTGTCTATCTGGGTATTATGTTATCTGTCTGAAAATTGAATTAGTTCCCAGGTTGATTGAATTTCATAAAACTTTCAGCAAAACTGGGCTCACTTTTATGAGCATGAAGCCACATTACAGCTTGGGAGAGAGATCAGGGCAAACTTCCTCGAATTGCAGTTTCTCTGGAAATTGTGCAAATTCTTGTACATTCATCTGTGTCCTGCTTTGAATTTATGAATTTTCTCAACTTCTGAATTAAATATAGGGTGGGAACTTGCTTGAATTCAGTAGGAGAGCAACATATCCATGAGATACTCTGCAGTCCCTCTTAGCCCAATGAGCATAGCTTCACACTTGAGATATCCATGAGATACTCTGCAGTCCCTCATAGCCCAATGAGCATAGCTTCACACATGAAATCCAAATGTGTTAGCAACCAAGCTCAGGTTGAAAGATGTCTGTTAGGAAAAGGCAGAGTGCAGCTGTTTTGGGGATATGGGGAGAGAGCTGAACAGGGGCCTTGTCACCCCAGACTTGTGACCAAGTGTGCACATGGCACCACAGGGTCCATAGGGAGGAAGGAAAAGTGCTGCAGTGTTGTTTGGCCTCTAAAGCTCCACATTAGCTGTCACCAGTGGCTCTAGGAGGGGCATTTGAATGACTTAGTGGAACTGAAGGAATATCCAGGAAACAGCAAACCAGTTAGCCTCACCTCAGTCCCTGGGGAGCAAATTCTCCTGGAAGCCATTTCAAGACAAGGACCAGACAAGGAGATGGTTAGGAGCTGTCAGCATGGGTTTATGAAGGGGAATCAAAATACAATGGGCATAAACTGAAACAGAAGAAATCCTGTTTAAACCTAAGGAAACTTTTTGTTTCCCCATGAGGGTGACTGAGCACTGATTTCCCAGAAAGGTTGTAGAATATCCATTCTTGGAGGTATTAAAAACCCAACAGGACATGGTCCTGAGAAATCTGCTCTAGCTGTCCCTGCTTGAGTAGGGATGTTGGACCAGATGATCTCTGGGGGCACCTTCCAACCTCAGCCATTCAGTGAATTGCTGTAAGGTGATTTGTTTGAAGCCTATTGCTCTGTCACTAAACTATCCCAGATGTAATTTCAACACATTTACAAACATAGTACAAAACCAGTCAACTGTCAGACATCAACACTGACCTTCTCTTTCTTTAAAAGAAGTGTCAGTGCTTTTGAGAAGTAACTTTTCTAGAAGCATTTCTGGAGTAGGACAAGATGCATATCTGTTACTGAGCTTATCTTCAGGTAACTGACTGACAGGTGGAACATAGGAACCTTTTTGTATGTCAGCATCGGCAGCACTAGAAGTGCACCACAAGGGTCAACTGCACCTTGTACAGCTTTTTATCACAACTCAGCTTGCAGTCTCAGTCTGTTGATTTCAATAAAAACACTCACACTTCTTTAAGAGTTCTCTTCACCTCTTCTAATCAGATTAGGAGACATGTAATTAAGTTTCAGTTCTTACTAAATCAGAAGATTGAAGACCCCTTCCCAAGCATTGATGGTAAAAGGAGCTGGAAAACTGTTTTCTTAAATATCTTTGGTGGAAAAGAATGAAAGGATGACATTGAGGGATTATACAATACCATCTGGAACGATAGGAAAGAAACTCAGGCACATGCATTTAAAATCTGTCACAAATTAGTGCTTTAGGTCTCTCTGAGATCATGGTGGGGCCTGAGGAGTGGAGAGGGGGGATACATCACCACAAAATCTAACAGGATCACACTAAGAGAAATAGCAAACTCTTTTTCTAGGCCTCTCAAATAGTAAAAATACTCAGGACTGCATTTAGGATGCATGCAAAATACTTACTTTCCCTGCAAATGATGTCCTTTGGGTGTGAAGAGAAGCGTATTGGCAAAAGAAGGAAAAGCTCCTACTGTCTGTACTAGTGTATGATGTTACTCCTCCTCCATGAGTGAGAGGGTTTGGTCTGCAGAGCTATCAGTTTGGCAGACTCCTCATGCAGAAAATCCTGCTGTACTGTCTTCAGAAGAGGATCTTTTCTATTGCTTTAAATAGCTACCAGGTCCAATTCCTGCAAAATAAAGCCTGGAATCAATACAGTCTCTGAAGTAGCTTTCACCTCTGACTTCATCTTGCTCTGTGTCAGGGGCCCTCAAACTATGATATACAAACCATTTCAAAGTGCTGTGCCTGTATTATGCTGCAGCTGTGGTAGCTGGAATTGAATCCCAATTCATTTAACAGCATAAAGTGAAAAGCGTGAAGTGTTCAGGCAGCTTGGGGAGGCTGTGCATCCCTGCAAGAGATGTCCTAGAAAGAGCAAGATGTACTGTGAATCAGGGCTAGGGGAGGTCTTAACTCTATGCTATGCCCAAATACAGATCTTCAGATGAAATCATTTCCACTGCTCACCTGTACAGCTGCTGACAGTGCTGACAGTGGTACCTGTCACTGTTGGGAATGACAAAATCTGGTGAAAGAGAGTTTGGTCAGTATTACTTATGCCCACAGATACATAATGGAGGCAGCAGGGAAAAGTAGAAAATGAATGGTGAGTCTTAATGAATTTCCTCTAAGCACCTTTCATCTCATACATCACACATTAATGCAGTGTTTAAAATTTTATTTCTTTAGGTCAGTAATAGAAAAATTAATTTATGCATTATTAATAAAGTAACTTACAGAGAGGCTAAAGCCTTTCAAGAGGGTGAAGAGTTTTTAGAGACTCTATTGCAGAAGCTGAGATGGTGTTGCTACCCAAGGAGGAAAGTGTTTGGGACCCTTTTTAAAACATCTCAAAAGTGTTTCTGGACACTATCAGCTGCAAAGGATTTACTGCTTGGATGGCAGGTGTCAAAGCTGGTGAGAGAATAAAACTGGGGATAAAGTTGGCTTTGCTGGTTGGTGATCATCCCTCAGTCACAGTATATGTTACACGGAGACATGGTTTGTAGGAGACCATTTAGCTGAAAGGGAGTTCTGTGGGATTCATTAGTCTAAAGACAATTAGACCTCATAAAAACTAATAGCCACACAAAGCACCTTGCTCCATAGTAACGACACAGAAAACAGGAAATCAAGATGTCAGGAAGACTCTTAGTAGATAGAAAAAGTTCACAAGGTGCTAGGCAGAGTTATAGATATGAGTGAGCTTAACCACATGTGTGTGATATGCAATATGTGTGAGGCTAAACATCAAACTGGATACAGCCTCCTTCTGTAGAGATGTCAATCCCAAAAATACAGTTAAAAAAACCAAACCAAAACCAAACATAATACCCAAAAAACCAAAAAAACCACAAACCAAACCAAACCCAAAAGGTTCCATGAATCTCTATAGTGAGAAATTGTATGGAGTGTCAGAGTGGGGATTGGGAGACCTCTTCTGCTGCCCAGCCTTGCCAGTTGCCTCTACTTGCCTTCAGCACCCACCTCACTCATCTCTACCCCAACATCCTCTTCTGGAGCATGCACAAAGCCAGGTTCCTTTGCTTTGCAAGAACCTCCAGGGTCTTCCCACCAGTCAGTGCTGGCTTAACAGTCAAGTATCTGCATCGAAAAGCATTATTCTGTCTCCCATTTAAAAGGATTTTTCACGTGTTTGCACACATTGCACCCATTTTCACTGCAAAATACTACATGAAGTAGATTCATTCCTATAGCACAGATACCCTGGGCATATAGACCACAGAATCACAGTAGTTTGGGCTGGAATGGCCCTTAAAGATTCATCTTGTTCCAACCTCTCTGCTATGGTTCCCTTCCACTAGACTCACCTTCCACTAGACCAGATTGCTCCAAGCCCTGTCCAACCTGTCCTTGAGGCCCCCAGGGGATAGGGTTCATAGGGAAGAATTTATTCCTAAAATCTGAAGTAAACCTGCCCTCTTTTTTTTTCTTTTACTTTTTTTCTCTCATTTTTTTCCAATTATTACTATTATCAATAGAGGAAAGGAAGAAGAATATTGATAGGATCCCTACTAAGATTAGTAACAGGCACACATATAACTATTACAGCCACAGAGACTAATAGTTACATCAGCACAAAACTGCTAAGACAAGTGTAAGCCCGTGGTTGTATAATCCAAAGCAAATGAAATACTGAAATTTCTTACTGCACAGCAGCTGTGCACCATGATAATTCATACCTTTTTTTACATATGCTAACTAATATGAGTGATTAGTTTCTTTAAGCTGATTTTACTTCTTGGTTCAGATGGATTAAAAAGTTCATGAACATGGCTGCAAGCAGAAATTTGCAAAGCTCTGGTAATTTAACAATTGCAAGTCATAAAGCAATATCACAGTTTTCTTATCCTGTCTGAGCTGGGGTGAAGTGACATTATTGCCAAAGAAAGAAGATTGCTTTTGCAGACTTTCTTGGGTAGGGACAGAGCCTTTCAGTGGGTATACTCCAAGCTGAACAAAATCAAGCCTCCTCTTTTACTGCAGTAATAAATAATTACTAAACAGAAACAAAGAAGAGCAATTACGAATGATCTTGAGAAAGATTATTTTAATATGGAACAGAGCACTGTTAAAGCAATTAAATAGCTTGTAAAGGACCCCAAAACTCAGCAGGATTTCAACATCTGCAGGTAGGCAAATCTATCAACTACTATGTTTTCAGTCAGGCACAGCTTACACCATGGTTCTAATCTGTTCCTTGGTGCTGATTTTTTTGCTGTGCTGTGTTACTCCTTCGCCCATAAAACTGCAAGTGCTTTGGCAGTTGGAGGAAGTGATCCCTGCCTACTGTAGTGATAGTTTATGCAGCCCTTTTGTTTGCTCTACCAAAGTCCCTTCACACCCCAACACACACACACACACTCAGGGAAGTCTGCCTCAATTTCAGAGATGTTTTCTTCCCAGCAGGAGTGGAGGCGAAGAATGGACCTGTGTGGCAGAGGTCTGGGAGGGAGAGAAGCTTCTCTGCAAATCATGACATGAGAAATACAAAAATAATTTCAAAGTGGCAAACCCAGAATCCAAGTCACGACACTTATCCCAGTATCAACATCCTAAAAAAAGGCATTACACAATCTGAATACAACAAAGCCATGAAAATGCATCTTGTTTTTGTGCTAGCTAGGTCTTAACTCACTTATTCAGATTAGAAGCTTCTGGTATTCAACTGACTTTACTATATGAGATACATTTCCTCTCATATAAGCTACATCATGGAAAACATTTGTGGACATTTTTCAATATATATTGTGAAGCTTCCATTCTTTTCTATTTTTTTCCCCAAAAAAACCTATTGTATATTTGGGTGGGATAGCAAGAGATAATATCCAGACCTGCATGTAGAACATTCATTCTAGTTGAGTCTTCTTAATATTCAGGGCTTCCCAAATGCAAGGAACAGAGAGGATGTTCTGTTTCTTTACTTTGCACCTATTTGTGGAAGAGGCATCTTGCTGAGGGTTAATTAGTAACCAAACATGGGTAAATTGATATGCAAAGGAGCACCCAAAGTGTACAGATGTTTCCAAAGAAGTACAGGAGGTGATTTACTCTTAGGTAGATTTGCTACACATGTTAAGCTCGTACAGAAAAAAAGACATAGGTTCTATAGGTGATTTTACATTATCAGCATCTTTCTAATTAAATTTCAACAGCTTTAAAAGGATATTACTGCTTATAAGATTCAGTTCTAAGCCCTGGAACTTTGCTCTTCTTAACTGTCTTCTCCCTCATACTTCTTTTAGAGAATTATACTACTAATGACGGGATTAATATTAAGCCCTTCCACTATAAATGGGTTGGATGTACTGCTACTATCTTGGATTAATCTGCATTTGGCAAGAACATCTCTGCCCTTGTCCTTCTTTCTAAAAGAAATTTAGAATGACAGATACATTAGATGCCATAAATAAAATGTCTGCAAGGTTGACTTGTGAGATAGGACTGGATACCTTTTATAAGAAGCAAAACTAAGCAGACCACAACAAAAAACAGAAATTAGATAAAGCTACAAGGGTTTTCTCTTTGCTTGTTTTTTCCCTCACTTTCTCCTAACTGCTACAGTTGCATTAATTCTGAGAGTTCAGCTGCAGAGATGGTAAAAGTGCAAATGCTCATACATTAACCCTTGAGCTTGTCAGATCTAGTGAGTTTTTTGAGAAGGCCTTAGTCTTCTGGCTCATCTCATTTTGACTACTGCTCTGGCTGGGACTCCACTGACCCTGATGACACTGGTGAGCATATCAGTGGGTCACCTGCATCTCCCTAGAGCCATCCACCTTCCAGACTTCCACTGCACATGCAGCAGAGCTCGGTCTGAACCGAATCATGTTTTGTTTTCTGTAAAGTGTTTAGGCAATTGGGCAGCCCTAAAATGAGAGGGGAAAAAAGGACTTCATGAATCATCTACCCCTTTGCAGCACAGCCAGTTAAACACAGTCTTCAGCCTTCCGCTTGGCTTGGAGCCATCTGCAGCTGGATCCTGCCTATGTGAGAGAGGAGATGGAGATGTCAAAGGGAGAAGTGCTCCTTCCAAGGAAGAAACTCACCCTCAGAAGGGAGGTCAGGGACAGGATGATTTCCATGACTCACCTTTTGATAATGGTTCAAAAGTAGTGTTTGGGGAGTTAGTATTATTGACCATGTTATTGGCCACATACATCAATAAGACTTCCTAGAACAGTTGAGGGCTTGACCTATTGCAGTGGGTATTACACAGCCTGAACCGGGGCACAGGAAATAAGGGACATTACTTCAGGGTTCTGCTTAGCTTTGAAGTGAACTATTGCAGACAAGCGAGGGAGAAAAAAGAGAGCAGAAAAGAAAAAAAGATTGATTTTCCTTTTGGCAAATATTTGGCTACAAGGATCCGCTCGTCTGTCATTTGTCTTGCCTTGAGAATTGGCCTTTGCAGAATGAAACAAACAAACATTGCTACACTGTATGGCATTTTGTGTTGACATAAAAGTCTTGCTGAGGATAACAGACATTTATAGAGCAATTCATATGACTTTAAAATTATCCACCTTTGCCTTTGCGTAGCATTGTTTAATCTAATAGTTTGCATTTGTTATTTGAAATGTACACAGAGTAGATTGCACTGCTGTTAGCTATGTGAAAAACCTGCTGCCTGTTAAGAAGAGTTATCACTTGTGTGTGTGCTAACATTCCCTTCGGAGGACAGGATTTCACATGGACAATTACAGGCAGACTGTGTTCCTCCCCTATTCCTTAGAGGGGGAGAGAATGGCTGCACCCACACAGATTCCCCAAAAGGTTCATATAATTCCCCAGAAGAACCATATACACAACAGTACAATCTTCCACTGTACAGGGTAGGTTGGAGATAGAAAATATAAACTGCTCTACTTGCTCTGATTATGCCCAGCTTGTTGCTGTTCCCTTGAGGGTCACTGCCATTTGCCAAAGGTTGGTATAATGCTGCAGCTTCTATAAAGCTGCTATGTGGACAGACAAAATTCAGGGACATGAAGGCAACCCACTCATACCGAACTCCTTGACAGCTCATCCTTCACATTTCCTGCCACCCACTCCCACACAACACTCCCAGCCTTGCCAGCACAAACATGGTGAGACAGGGAATTGGGCTTTAATTGCCAGAAGTCTTATGTGGGTACTTTCTGGGAGATAACAACTTCACAGCCAACTCCTGTGAAGCACAGCTAGGACTTGGTCACCACAAAGAGAGAAAATATCCTGTGTCTGTTAGAATAATTTAATTCTTGGTGAATCTCAGCTGAAGTTCATTATCCTTCAGAAAGGACAAGTTTGGACAATTAATGTCCGCGTTCTCATCATTATCCCATGTCTTGCCTTGCTTCCATATCAGAAAACAAAGAAATGGATAATTTAATTGCCTAGCTGACAACATGCAGAAGAAAACTCCAGGAATAGAGAGTTATTTATGCCTGAATGTAGGGCTCACATTCATATTTATGTAGCTGGATAAGCATTCTGACTATCAGGGTTATTATCACATCAAGATTTTTAAAGGCAGCTGATCCAAATAGTTGCCACAGAGATGTCACTCAATCCCAGTTCTCTTCTCTTCTCTTCTCTTCTCCTGGGGTCCAGGAAGCCTTCACTAAGTAGATGATGTACAAAGATACCTTTGTGTAAGCTAAATCTTAAGAAGTTTTGTTTTATACCAAAGCAACATGTTTTACTGACAACCAGTGAACAGCATAAGATTCACAAAGCAAATTACTATTTTCATACAAGTTCTAGGCTATGCTCCAAATGGCATGAACTTCTAAAGTACTTGAAAAACCCATGCAAAGCTGGGAATACCCTGACAATCAAAGCTCACATCCCATACCCAGATAGTCTATTATTACACTGCTCACACTTGTCTAATGTACTTCAGTGTTTCAAAGAGAAGACCTTGAATCATGGTGTGAGGACAGGCTCAGGCTTATGGTCAGGTTTTGCACATGTCCTTACTGGCAGGTAGGTTACTGTGTGACGTGGTGGTGACATCTGCCCTCAGGGAAGAGGTGGCAACATGAGCCAGCAATGGCACACTGAAAATGGAAACAATTTTTTTGGCTTCAGGTAGCCCTTTCCAATAAAGACAGAGCAGTTGCTTTAGTAAATAATGACAGATATTCTCAAAAGAGCTGTTTTCTAGATTTTTTGGTAATAAAATCAGTTCTAACAGTACTTGAAAAGCAGTTTAGGTTTTTTACTCGCAGTGTGAGGGCAAAGCAATATGTAACACCACTAAATTTTGTTTTCAGATGATGTTAAATGGACTCCACCCAATGAAAGCTCTAGTGCTAACAAGGGTACAAAAGCTAGACAAGCTTTTGAGCAAGAGAGGTGTTCTTAAATTTGGAGGTGGAAGGAACAACCGTTAAAGCTAAACACAACTGAATACAAATGCAAGTTAGTAGACTTCTCTGTGCTAGGCTGGGTGTGTTCATTGTTTTAGACAATGAAATAAAAGGTACTTGGTACCTGTGGCATTAAGAGGCGTTGAAGTGTTGAACTGAGCAAGGCTGCTGGGAGAGGGAAGCAACACAGCTCCACCAAGAACAACAGGACTATTGATGTCAGTTCATGGCTAGGCTTCAAGCTGTGGTGCTTCCTTTTTTGTGTTGTGATGCTGTGGATGCTGTAGATTTAAGGATTAGGATATGTGACATTTTCACAGTGTGAGCCTCAAGCCATCAGGCTCTTAAATCACCAAGTGTCCAAACAATTTTCATTGTGCTTCCATGCATTCCCTGCTAAGTAAGATCAGCAGGGGGAAAACTGCCTCCATATATGAAACGAGAATAGCTCTGCACCTGCTGGGTCGGAAACTATTCATGAGGTACGTAAATGAGTTGACAACAGGAGGACGTAGTAACTGGTCCTGCAGCATAAACTCTGCTGCAGCTAATGCAGCTTTCCTAAGATCTATGAGGTTCATGAACTAAAACCTGGCTATTACAGAAGGAAGCAGTGTGTGTTGTTCAGAAAGCCTACAAAACACAGGAGAATTAGCCTCCTCTCAGGGAAAACAGATAAAAAAGATGAAAGCAACAATTCCAGAGTGTCCAAATGGCCTAAGAGACTTGCAGATGTCCGTCCATAGAAGCTATAAAAAGTGTCCAAACAAGCCAAATGCACATTGCTTCTCAGATCCAGTAACATATTTTGCTAAAAGTATGGAGTTAGATACTGGGAGGAGACACTGCAGTCAGGTGTGCTGAGCTCCACCAGTATCTTCCTGGAGTTCCAGTTCACAGGGGACAATGAGAGGGAGCAAGGCTGCAGGGGACTAATGAACCCAGGCAAGGTACCACATTCATTCAGTTCCCAGTCCATGTGTTAGATTCATCTCTCCCTGATGCTGTCAAAACATGATCTGAGATCTCAGAGCTGACCCTGAGCAGAAAGCTGGCTAGGGATCTCCTCAAGTCCTTTCCAGCTTAAATTCCTCCATGATATTGTAAAGCATTTTGAAATCTGGTAATGAGAATGCAAAATTATTTACTACCAATAAAAAATATGTGCCTGATTTCTGCTAGTTTTTCCTCCATAGAGAACACTTCTCACAGGTTCAGGGCAAAGTAAAGCCTTTTTATCTAAAAGTCAGATTTTGTAATATATTGTAAACACGTTGCCTCCGAGGGGAATTAATGTCATTTTGGTGGGATTACTGAAGGAATTAAATATGTATCCAATGGAAGTGAGCGTAGGTTTTGACTACTGGTTTTAAAATGGCTAAAAGAAAAAGATCTAGTGATGGATCATATCAGCAAGTGATGACTAGGTACAAGCCACATATAAACAAAACACTACAGGATTTTAATTGCTAGAAGGAATTTTTGTTCTAATCAACTTTTTTCCCTCTCTTCTTTCCTTTTAAAATTTTTGTCTGTATGTGAACTGGTATATTGATAATGAAAATTGTCATTAGTCCTTTTCTAGGACATTCTTCAATTAAACTAAATATAGCCACCAAATCCTCTGTTAGATAAGATAATAGAGCAGTGCAGCAATAGTCCACCAGCTGTTAACTCCCTAAGAGAATCAGAGGGACTGGGACTGCTGCTATTGATGCACTGATGTGCCTTTCAAGGACAGAAATATATATGTAGACCTGCTTAAGAGTGGGGCAAGAGTAACATGGAAGTATAGGGTGTAACACCTACACAAACTTCTAAAGGTCAACATACCTCAGGTATGGCTTTAGAAAACATAATGTTGATGAACAAAATGTTTTCATTACTGACTGAATACTGCTGAAATTATTTTTGTTTATGTTAGTAATTTCCCAAACTAAGTTGAATGTCTCATTTAGATCCTAGGAGATGCTATTTGTTTGCCTTTGGGAAAGGGTGAGCATGACTGATAAGACACTTTTTCTCTCGAGAAAAGACCCAGACATGATGATGGGGGAGAGTGAGAGGGTTAGCTCACAGCAGTCAGGCTGTTATTACGGCCTTGTCTACTCAGCCAATGTCTTCTGTTGAACATTGTCATTATACTGCTATCATTATATGGGAAAATGTGGTACGTACACATAATAGACTGAGCAGTCTACTCATACAGTCACGAGCATGAACACAGTATGAAGGTGGTAAAAAGAGGAAGAGAAGGAAAAAGAAAATTAAAAAAAGGAACAAATGGAAAGGGAAGAGGAAGGGGAAAGGAATGTTCCAACAGAATGTTCATAAGTATGCCCACATAGAGGATTACAAAGGTATATGACTTCTGTCTCTGTGTTTCTGAACAGGCAAGGGTCTAGGCAGCTCTGCTGCAGGAGAGGTAGGGGTCAGTTCTGTCAGTAGGCTGCACAGGGAGATGTACTCCCTCCCTTGTACCACAGTCTGTTCCTGTCATACTAAGCCACTGCAATTCCATCAGTAGCATGACAGCATTTTAAGTTCCTATTCTAATTTGTCACAGTATAGCTTTATACAAACCAATACTGAACTGATAAATGTGGTCACATTAGGGTATGAAGCATCTACCCACCTAGGCAGAGTAAGAAAAAACATTCGACACTGAGCATTGGATTCCCTAGGGTGCTTGTTTTGAAATATGATATACAACATTTCTTTCTCCAGCACTGAGGAACCTGACTCAGGTTGCTCATGTGGGGGTACCACTCTTATACAGTCCAAATTCCGGGTATCCATGGAGGCATATTCCTAATTTCCATGCAAAGTGAGGAAGGGTGCAGAGTAAGAAAAAACATTCGACACTGAGCATTGGATTCCCTAGGGTGCTTGTTTTGAAATATGATATACAACATTTCTTTCTCCAGCACTGAGGAACCTGACTCAGGTTGCTCATGTGGGGGTACCACTCTTATACAGTCCAAATTCCGGGTATCCATGGAGGCATATTCCTAATTTCCATGCAAAGTGAGGAAGGGTATGCCTTGCATGCTTCCCTTCCTCGGGGTGGGGGTTTGGAGGTCACAGGTACTGCCTGTCCAGGGTGATCTTTGACTGGTGATGTGTATAGCAGGAATTTTTGTTTAGATCAATTAATCACAATGTGCTAGCCAGATCTTGCCTCCTCCAGACCTAGAACTAGTGCAAATTCATCTCCTTTGTGCTTATCTCAAGTTGCCATCATGGTGGTTGGTGCCTCTTAGAGCTAATCCCTTTTGTGGCCTGATCAGTGTTTGAGACAGGCAAGGCATTCTTTAATTCCTTACAGGGTGCAAGAACAGAGAAGTGACTGTGTGGTGCTCAGCTTGAAAAAGACTCGATAAACCCATAATTGTACCAATTTCTCTTTTTTCATTCAGTTTGTTTCACTTATCTGGGCTACCAAGCAGACAAATTTACATATAAACAGGAAGAACAGCAGTAGACATTGCCTACAGAAGAAACAAGGAAAAGGTCATGAGCCTTGTACCTGCACATCAGTTGGATGAGTATCCAGTACAACAGTTTGTGTAACCATGCTTTGCTATGCTGATTGATAAATGGAAGGCTTTAACCTACTCTCAGTTAATGCCATTACTGTTAAGGAAGATGCCACTTGCTGCAAGTTGGCCTTTCATTTGGTGAAGGATGGTAATTCAGCTGTGATCCTTCCTTTTATTTGGAAAGTAGAAGGAAGTGAAGTGAGAGAACTGGGTATGGAATTAGTGATTTATTTAGTAAAACTTCACTGTTTACTGCTATAAACTTATTCTAAGATGAGACTGTGAGTTTAAGCTGGAATACCTGTCTGAAGTGCATGGATATATCATCCTTGATTTATCAAGCCCATTGGGCCAATACTTGCACTGACACTGTATCCCAGTATGACTATGGACCTATCTGCACAGTGTAGTTCAAGCACCTAGGCACAAAGTACTTCAGTCCTATAGATGTGTCCAGATAAGTAGTAAGACTGCTGTCAAAAAAATCACATTTCTCAACTGCTTGAAACCTGCAGAGAGCTCAGGCAATCCACGGTGACCTTTTTTCCTGAAAAGATCAATGTGTAAGGATGAAATATGGACATGTCAGAGAGATGCAAGTAACCAATGTCAGGAAGAAGAGCTAGAGTGGAACAAGAATGGGGGGAAGGAAGAACAGGATGGCCATGCACTGCCATGGCCTGCCAGTTCAAAACTGGAAAGCCTGAAGCACTCTGGCAATTCCCTTCAGGTAACCTTAACTTCTCTCTGTCTACATGGTTAGGAAAAGCTCCCCACATTATTCCCTTGAAGGAACTTTTCAAGGAGGGCTATAATGGCAAGCACGAACACCTTTGCCACCACCATTATGAATAGGAGACTCTCCAGGTATCAGAGGTAGCATCTCCTGTATTTGGGTTAGAAGTACAGGATTCAGGAACAGCTGCCAAAATGCTCTCTGTGATGACTCATCCCCTCTAGGTGCATCCTGCTGTGTTAATGGTGCAGCAAAAGGCAGTAAAAGTGCTTTGTGCTGTGTTGCATCCAAGGTTTGGCAGCCATGGGAACAGATGGGAGGGAGGTATGAGCATGGCTGGGAGTATTTGCAGTTTGCAAGGCTGCTGTGTCAAGGATCTCTCTGAACAGAGTGCCAGGTGCTCTAGGGTTCAGTGCCTTGGGCATCCCCACTCCTCAGAGAGCCAAGGGCCTTGCTCTGCACCCACAGATGTCCCAGCTGTTAGTATGGGTAGCCTACAGACCTCTCACCTCTCACTGCAGTGCAGCTCTGGAGGGTGGAAAAGGCAGCTTTGGCTAAGCCAGATGCTCATTTCTGGTCTCCTCTGCCTAGTTTCATACCAGAGCAAAAACATTACAACAAAGTCATTATGAAGTTTGTGTAGAAAGAAGGCTTAACACTTGCACTGACTGATGCTTTCCTACTCAAAAGATTTCTTTATATTTCTTGAAGCAAACAGAATGGGATAAACAGAACACAAGACCTCAAGGTGCCTAGAACCCTGTTAGAGATAATTTTGTCACACTAATTGTTCTTCCCAGGCTTTGGACAGGATGTGACTCCTGCAAACAACTTACAGACGAACTGGAGAATATTTCACAGAATATATGCATTAGAGTTAAATTGCTTTCTCAAAAGAATAAACCAGCTTATGTACAGTGGGGTTCAATAAGCTCAGCTGAATGTCTCTTCATTTATTTGAATTTTGAGAAAACACACTTACACACATTCCATTCCTGACTTTAAGAAGTCTTTGCAACACTTTAGATAAAAACTGCAATCAAACAATGCTCAGTCTTTATGTCGTTGTTATTAAACATAACAATGTCAACCTACGAATGCACTGAGTGTCTATGATGAGAGATGCCTACTATTTACAAAGCACTTTTGTAGTTATCTGGTAGTTCAAGATTCTAAAAACATTTCAGAATCTCTGGCAAGTAAAGTTTAACTCAGCTTCTTGGCACGTGCAATTAGTTGGTTGCCTTAGCTACTCCTCAGTTGAATCTGTTACATTCAAATTAAACTTAAGCCAACACATCTGTGTTGGGCTGTTGGTTAAAAATAAGAATGAGAGGCCTGCACGTGTAGGGTTTAAGCAATATTTTAAAAATCTGATAATTGTACTTACTTACTCTGCTCATGTTGGTGGGAGCTTTATAATTGTGTTTCATACATCCAACAGCATGAAGATTTCACTCTTTAGCTTTATTTGCATTCAGGGATATCAGCGTTAAAAAAAAAATGATCTAGTAGAAGTGGATATTTAAATTCAAGACATATTGAGGCACATCTGCTTGGACAAATTCAGCAATGCTAATTCACTCCATCCAAAGCAGTCTGAAGCTTAGCATGGAGAGCCTGTTTCAAAGATGATGTTAAGAGAATGGGAGATTGGCCTTTTTCATTCAATCTTATATTGAAATTATCCAGATACAGAAGGATCAATCCAATTGCGCACATGTAAGTCTTCAGAGTCCTTGAAATGCCCCCAGGCATCCTGCCTGGCCATCAGCTGCCACACCAGAAGAGCACAGTCTCTTGCAGGTCCTGTGTCACATCTGCCATACCAATGTTCCAGGCACCCTATGGCATCACAAGTGCACTAGGGACTTGGGATGACACATCTGATATTTTATTTCGGCGCCACAGGGAGCAGCTCATGTATTATTAGATTAATAAGTCAAATAGCTCAGGTGCATTAAGCAAGCCCAGCAGAAGGCATTGCTGACCTGTGTAAGCTGAGCATCTGGAGCAGCTTTTATGTGGAGAAGCAAAAAGGAACACTGAAAACATTCAGGGCGGTCCTTGCTCACTCGGAGAAGTATATGGACAAGAAGTTGGTTGAATTGTAGCACCCAGAGGGTAGTGGTCAATGGCTCAGGGTCCTGATGGACATCAGTGACAAGTGGTGTCCCTCAGGGGTCTGTATTGGGAACTGCATTATTTAATATATCCATTACTGATGTGAATGAAGAGATCCAGTGCACCCTCAGCAAATTTGCAGATGACACCGGGTGGAGTAGAGCAGTTGACACACCTGAAGGATGAGACCATGGGAATCTTGTGGTGTTTTACGAGGACATCAGCTGGTGCTGCACCTGGGTTGGGGCAACTCCTGTATCAATCCAGGCTGGGGATGAGCAGATGGAGAGCAGCCCCTGCTGAGAAGAACCTGGGGATGCTGATGGGTGAGAGGCTGAACATGGCCTGGCCATGTGTGCTGGCAGCCCAGAAAACAACTGTGTCCTAGGCTGCATCAAAAGACACACAGGCAGTAGGTGAGGGAGGTGATTCTGCCCCTCTGCTCTGCTCTGGTGAGACCCACCTGCAGTGCTGCCTCCAGCTCTGGGATCTCCAGCCCAGCAAGGACATTGACCTGTTGGAGCAAGTCCAGAGAAGGCCACCAAGATTATTAGGGGGATGGAGCACCTCTGCTATGAGGAAAGGCTGAGAAAATTGGGTTTGTTCAGCCTGGAGAAGAGAAGGCTTTGGGTGGCCTAATTGTGGCCTTCCAGTACTGGAAGGGAGCCTACAATACAGATGGAGACAGACAACTTACAAGGGACTGCAGTGACAAGACAAGGGGGCATGGCTTCAAACTAAAAGAGAGCTGATTTAGAATTCCCTGTGAGGGTGGTGAGGCACTGGCACAGGTTGCCCAGAGAGGCTGTGGGCTCCCCATCCATGAAGGTGTTCAAGGACAGGCTGGGTGGGGCTCTGAGCAACCTGGTTTAGTGGAAGGTGTCCCTGCCTGTGGCAGGGGGATTGGGATTAGATGATCTGTAAAGTCCCTTCCAACCCGAACCATTCTATGATTCATTGATTTCATGATATATATATAGGCTAATACCTATGTATACAAAGGTAGATATAACAGCAGGAAAATATTAAGATTTCAACTGACACTGCTTAGTTAGATACATTCAAGAATTTTTATCAGTGTAAATGCATTCATGTTAAAACACTGAATAAATTTCTTGTATTATATGCTAGGGACAAAAGAAAGGTTATTTAAAGTGATGCAAAAATCACACATAGCTCTGGTCTAAGTCAGGGCAGGACTCATATGAATCCGAATAGCAGAACTCTTCAGTCAGATCACTTTTCCCAAAGTCACTTCTCAGAATATAATTGCACTTTAAGTACTATTCAACCCACTTACGCTTCACAGTTGTAAACCATCTCTCTCTTGGTGGGTTTTTTATTGCATAACATTTTGTGGCTTCAAGCTCACATTTCTCCTTGACAGACTGAACTTAAATCAAAAGGACCAGATACTTTTTTTTTTTCTGTGGGAAGCTTAGCAGTGAAGTGTGCTTGCTTCTTAAGCTCTGTCACTGACAATTATTGGTAAACAAAATCAGGAAAATGTTGACTAGTCCAAAGCTCCTTTTCAACAGTACTGTCTGCAGTCAAGAGGTAATTAACTCGCTACATGGATTCAGAGCTCCTGGGAGGGGGTGGGAAATTAGAGTAAGGTATTAGCACAGCTGTTAATGAAAATTTCTTGTTTACCAACACTGCTTGCTAAGAACTGCTTACTATTTGTGACCTGAAATATATGTTGCTTATAAATTTGAAATATTTCAATTTAGTTTTGCCATTAACAGCTCCTTACTTCCCAGAATCAGTATGAATATGCCAATAGGAAATCAACCTTATATAAGCAGTGACCACGATTTATCCTACCTGAGCACATTCTCTGGGAGAAACAATGGAATTTGTTAGAATGAAAAGATACTCTATGTGGAGGTAGGGAAGAGAAACAAGCAGAAAGAGAATGTATTGTGCTCTAGATGTGTAGGGTTGAAGATTCTATAAGGACAATGATGAGTTTAGAAGCTTTTTAAGAAACTCAGTAGCTATTACCATGCCCTGCAGATCTAACTTTGTTTGTGAGATGGTCCCACTCAAGGGTTCACAGGGAGTTGTGCTCACTCATATCTTGCTAAGACAGGTGATCCTGTTTGCCTGCTGTCTGTGCTGACTCCCACTGAACTCTCTGGTTCCCAGCACATCCCAGGGCACCATCCTGGAAGTTTCTGTGGCAGTTTAGGTTTCTCTAAAGGAATCTTTTTGCTGTCGGAGTGGCTAAAGTCCTGTTCAGAAACAGAGATCCAGATTTACATTTTTCCTAGTGATTGAATTGCTCATGGCATCTTCACTAGTTTCTAGAACACCGTGTCAGTGAATGCCTGGATACTTAGGAAAGGCAAGGCCTGCAAGACCTTTATCTTGTGAAAACATATAGAACATTTTTATTTAGTTTAACTCATTGGGTGATACTATTTTCTTTCATATTACACTTGAGGACTTTTTACAGCAGAGGGAAATTGGTATAACACATATCAGATAACAGAGACTGATGAAGCATTTTTCTACTTCCCTAAACCTTTTTTTGATACAAACAACTGCTTGATAAAAACAAGCCTTGGGAATTACATAGCTGTAGTGTGTCTCAGTACTAGACTGAAACAACACTTAGCAGTTTCAGGGACAAAATATCTCCTGCATCTGAGATAACTTTAAAAGAGCTCATTTGAGCAAGCTGCTGCTGAAACCATTATTTCTTTTTGGTATTAAGACCCTTATTGCTGTCCTGGGATCTTGTGGGTGGCTCACTGCATATTTGAGTGTCTCCATTTAATTAAGCACTGCACAACATTGGTACAACTGAGATGAAGTCTTGAGCCCAAGATCCTGACTCAGAGCACATTAATGTCAGTGCAAAGACTCCCATCAACACTGATGGTTTTAGGTAAGGCTATAAATGAGCTGAAAGTCTTGAATAAACCTTCCTGAACATGTCACAGAATTTCAAAGGCATGAGACAGACATATTTTTCCTCTTTAAAACACAGAAGTGACTTTTCATTTAAATGAAATCCATCATTCTGCTTATATGTCTCAATACTGTCCAATTTCCTTTATTCTAAGTAACTACTGATACAAGTGAAATATGGAAGAGAAGTATATCTACAAGGAATAGAAAGCAGTTATAAATTGTCATGTGTCATAGCGGAACGCAATACATCTACATCACTTAAAAAAGCTTTTTCACTAAAATACCATGTAAAAAACAGTGGAAAAGGAAATAAGCCAAATAAAAAGATGGATTTAGCCTCTTACATGAGTGTCTCTGCTTTACTCCTGCCATCTTCTTTTGTCCCTTTCCTGTATCTGAGGCATCCTACACATTATCTTCTGTTCTGGTTTCCCAAAGCATTGCTTTGCCTTTCCATGGTATTTGAGAAACTACTTGATCCACATGGCCTGACTTATTAGGGAGGAAAGGGAGATCACCTTGCCTTACCCTAAGGAAGAGCAGTGACTAGGATAGGAGCAGGTCAGAGAGGTGACCTCAGAAGGGAGATGCTTTCCACAGGGATCCTTGGGGTGGCAATGTGGAATTTGCTTAACAAATAAGCCTAACAAGCCACAGAAAGCTGGTGGACAGTGAGTAGGACTGGAGGAAAGGACCTGGCTTGCAGGATGAAGTAGATGAAGGAAGATACTTGGTTACAAAGTCTTTTTTTGTCACTCTCTTCAGCTTGAATTTTCACTTTTTCTTAAGTTCTTTTGTTAATGGTCTCAGAGCTTTAGCTAGTTTGGGATTTCATAATTTATTCTAACGATTTTTTTTTACAGTCATAAACAAAAAATAAATAATTGGTTACAT
This sequence comes from Acanthisitta chloris, assembly GCF_000695815.1. Classification (NCBI taxonomy): domain Eukaryota; kingdom Metazoa; phylum Chordata; class Aves; order Passeriformes; family Acanthisittidae; genus Acanthisitta; species Acanthisitta chloris. The sequence continues at coordinate 154,433 of NW_008693038.1, read as the reverse complement.
GCTTTTGCCAAGAATAACCAACAGAAGATTTTACATTTATTCCTTTCTTCCTCCTTTCTTTTAACCTGCTATCTTTTGTAAGTGTGGAAGATGGGGGAGCAGGGAGAAAACTAAAAAAACCAAAACATTTAAACCCAGACAGCAAAAATTATTTTTGTCACTTGTATAGGAAAATGAAAAATGGTTACAGGGTTTCCATCAGATGGCATTGAATGCTTCAGTTAAAATGCAGTTACCATTTGTCGTGAGCTCTAGTTTAGGAGTGTCTTTTTGATTTATGAACTGCAAAGTTATTCACTGAAATAATATGCAAATTTCTAAGATCTGACAACAGAAAAGTGAGCAAAAATTTAAAATTCAGCTCATCATCTTGTTGAGTGTTATTTACTCAGTTACAACACTGGTAGCTTACTTGTGATTCTGGGCAGTGACCCTTAGCATCTTGCTTTTTATGGATTCTCTGGTGACAGGAGACTTGAGCTGTTGGGCTAGAAGAAGAAAACATGATTGACAGAGTCTGGTGACACTGCAGTTATTGCTTCCAGTTGTCACACTGGACTGGTCCAAACACAGTGTGCAGAAAATTTCTTGCTGTGCTGAACTGGCCAGAGAGGGGACTGGCTCAAACTGCTGTTCCTCTGTAAAGAAAACAGTGATTTATGGGGTTAAGTATTGGCTTATTCTGCTGACATCAACCACCTCAGAGACTGCATGCAGGGAGAGAAAGCATTAATCATCAGGACAACAAGGTGAAGGTATTGTAGCTTTTGTGTACACCAAGCCAGAGGTTTTCTTCCAGGTACTGGTTGGACAAACACTCAGTTGTAGCTCTTGGCTGGTCTTTTGTTTTAACTGAGGTTCATGACAAAATAAAGAAATGTCATGTTTGGCCACTGTTTCAGGAAATCACATGCCATGCAGTCGTTTCAGCTCACTGATACAGTGAGTTCCTAAGAGGTACTGCCTTGCTAATAGCTGTTTCACATTTTTTGAGCTCTCCAACATGATTTGGTTCCTCAGAGCATAAGCAGAAGTCTTGTCTATCTTTTCTGATGGGCTCCTTAGCTAAGCAAGATGGATCAACAGCACAATATAGAACCATAGAATCATTATGTTTGGAAAAGACCTCCAAGATCATTGAGTCCAACCTCTGAGCAAATACCATCATGCCCTACAGAGACACAGAAGAGGCTTTCTGAAGGCTATCAGTCAAAGATAATCAGACTTTTCAATGTAAAAGTGATCCCCTGCTAGTGGGGAACCACACCACCATCCCCTCAACAAAATCACTATGATTGCAAATACAAAGTACTGAGTGAGGAAAGACAAAAAGGAGGGAAGATCTGGGAGTACTTTATATGATTAATGTAAACATGGTTCTTATTTAACCATACTGATGATAAACAACATTAAGTTAGATAACAAGATCTGGTACATATAAGCAAAGCCTACTCTCCCTACAGTGTTATCTCTGAGCACTCTGTAGAGGAGGAACATATAAATGTTTTCATTTCACAGACAGGAGAATGGGTGCCTGATGAGATGTAGTTGTGTATCAAGCTGTTCAGCAGACAATGCCAGTACAAGGAATTAGAGCTCACGCTTCTTAAGGCAAATTTGACTTTCTGTCCACAAGGTATTTTATTCTCCATTTAAGTATATTCCTCCATAAAACAGCCATTATACAGAAAAGGCTGTATTAGGTCAAGAGAATGAATTAATGGAAAACACTATTAGGAGGGATATTGCTTATTCTGTCACTTAATATGCTGGAACTGCAGAAAGCTTGCAAGGCACAGCCTTCTGGTACATATAAACACTAATGGCATTCATTAAACACAGGCACTGAGAGACAGAGTCACAGCCACTGAAATGAGCAGAGAAGGAAACCCTTGATTTTCATAAGCTTTGTATTCAGTTCTGAGAGAGATGGGTTGGGCAAAATCTCCTTTCTCTTCTGGCTGATGCACAGAGCTAGCTGAGGGGAACCACTGACGTAGTAAAGTTGTATCAGGCAAAACATCATAAGGAACCAGGCTGAGCAGTAATGCCTAAAAGGTTTCATTCACAAAAACAAACCTTGTTTCACCATTTGCCTATAAACCAATTTTTAAAGGAAAGAAGCAGCAAAAAGCAGGTGTGGCTTATAAGAAATCAGACCTGAAGTTCACATATCTGATCTGATGAACTTTGCTTTAGGGACTTGAAAATGCCCAGATGTCACTGCTGCTTTGGTTAAAAGTGACTGTGTAAGCTGTGTCCTGTTGTGTCAGGTTATTTAGCTGGAAGGTAAACAATTTGATACGAGGACATTCTGCAAAAGGCTCCTTACCTCAGCATGGTGCAAACTATGTCCTCAGCAGTTTACTATTCATAGCTCCTGATCGTGTCAGGAAAAGTCAAGAGCAGAGGAAAAACTGTGATACTAGATCAGGTTACCCTGGCACAGGCCATCAGGTGTGGAGGCACAAAGGAACATTTATCAATTGTCTTAGACAAACCAGTTTCTGTTTCATAGGAAATGGAGATCTTTCCCTTTTGAGGGTTAACAGGTGCTTAAACATCAAAAGTACCATAAGTCTGCTTACTGCTGAATGTCTTAAAAATAAGACAAGCAGCCACCCTGGCTGCAGCAGTATGTTGACTGTAGGTATCTATGAACAAAAGGGAAGAGGGAGGAGTTGCTGCACTGCAGACAGGTGACAATTAAATCATTTTAAATACTAGCTTGATGTGCTATGGGTAGGCTAAAAGGCATTTACCATGCTATTCCTATCGTGCTAAATACTAATTAAAGACTTGTTTTTCATATGGTTCTCTCATCCTGCAGCACTTCACCAACCCTTTTCAGTTTTTCAATAACAATTTAACACCCTCATGCCAAGCTGTGGAAAATTATCTTGCAGCTGCAGCATCTGCTCCCAAGCTAACTCTGTAGCTGTGTTGATGGCATTAAAGCCATGCCTTTGTACACTGCTTTGTTAGGCAGCTAAAGGACTGTGGGATCTCTCATTTCCTTGCCAGTTTTGAAATGAGAGGTGTTTGGTTAAGATAAATGTGTGTTTGTATTATTTTAATGAAAAAAACCCACAGTGACAGTCCTCACTTGTCCTCTTACAGGAAATATTATCCTTTCCTGCATGGAGGAGAATGAAAGCATGTGCTCATTTTGAGAGAGAGAGAAAGTTTCCAAAAGAAGACCAATATAATCTTTTTGCTCTAGTTGCAGTTTATTATGCATGATATTCTGCTCTTCACTTATACTGATGCAAACATTTTGCTGTGGGTACTTTTCCATTAGAAAGAGCCCAGAAAACAGCACTGTATGCTACTCCTATTGTTTTTAAGCCTGGATTATAATTTTTCCAAGGCAACTAATAATGTTTAGTGCCCATCTGTTAGTGCCTTAAAAGAATGTATTTTTCCAAGACTACTTTAGGTAATGTCTTAGGTTGGCAGAGTTCCTAATCACCTCTTTTTTTTTTCAAAGCAAGCAAACAAACCAGAGTAGGCTGCTCATGTGGCTCCCAACAAGCAAAACACACACGTGTGCTGTCAGAACATCTACTTATTCCAGGATAAGAAGCCTCATACTGACAAAATGCTGAGATGTGACTTTCAGGTGAGGAGATTACAGGCCCTTTATATCCCCACTGTGCACTCCATGCCACTTTCATTTTTAGTTACTGTCTTTAATAATTCAGTATTTCTTCTAATCATAGAAATCTTCTAATCATAGAGATCTCTTCATGAAAGAAAACCTACTTTGGTATCTTTTGGTGATAATTTCTTTGAATCTTAGCATTTATGACCTCCTAAAAGAAGACCATTATGTGTTAGGAAGAGGTTTAGATAGGAATGAATTAACTATTCTTATACTAACATACAGGTGTCCTAAATAAGAAAAATGACTATAGTCAAAGCCCTTATACTAACATACAGGTGTCCTAAATGAGAAAAATTACTATAGTCAAAGCATGAATCATTTGCAAAATATTTACAAAGAATGATACATCTTAGCAAGAAGAAGAAAAAAAATAAAATAAAAAAAAGAGGATCATTAAATTCCAGAATGGTTTGTATTGGAAGGGACCTTGAAGATCATCTAGTTCCAACCCCCTGCCATGGGCAGGGACACCTTCCACTAGACTAGGTTGCTCCAAGCCCCATCCAGCCTGGCCTTGGACACTTTCCAGGAATGTGACAGCCACAATCTCACTGGGCAACCTGTGCCAGTGTCTCAGCACCCTCAGAGGGAAGAATTTCTTCCTAGTATCAAATCTAAACCTACTCTCTCTCAGTGTGAAGCCATTCCCCCTGCCCTGTCACTCCAGGCCATTGTAAATACTCTCTCTCATCTGTTTTGTAGGCTTCTTCAGGTACTGGAAGGCCACAATTAGGTCACCCAAAGCCTTCTCTTCTCCAGGTTGAACAAACCCAATTCTCTCAGCCTTTGCTTATAGCAGAAGTGTTCTCTCACTCTAATCATCCTGGTGGCCTCCTCTGGACTCACTCCAACAGGTCAATGTCCTTGCTGTGCTGGGGAGCCCAGAGCTGGAAGCAGTACCACAAGTGGGTCTCATGAGAATAGTGTTTTGCTTTTATGTCAGACTGCATTTGGATTTTGTGAGTAAGAGGTAGGATAGCCTTCACAACAACTGCAGCATTATTCTAAACATTGCACAGATTTTATTTTTTTTAGCCTTTCTTAAACAAGAGTAGAAGAAAATAAATTAAGAACTAATCCTCACAGCTTGCTTTCTATTAAATCCATATATAACACCTCAGAGAAACCCTGATCCTTCAAGACAATTTCACATGTAGATAATCTTGTAATAAATTATGTCTCATTATGAAGTTATTTTCTGTATCTATAGCCATTAGTAAAACACATCTGTAAATAGGTATAGCAAATTAGAGTTGGTTAGGCATCATCAATCTTTCCCTCTCCTACAAATGCTGTTTGTGCAAGCTTGAATGCATCAATGAGAGAAATTTAATGTTGCAAAAGTGGAAGAAAATGCCTTAAATATTTAAGTACCCTTGTGAATGGTGAGCAACTGATGAGCTGGAATCAACATTTCTGGGAATTCTGTCACTTAAAGAAAAATATATATATATATTTAGCTTTTTTTAATCAATCCAGGAAGTTGATCACCTGTTTGTTTTTCAAACACTTGCATTTTTTTGCAAGATATAGTATTTTATCACCTTTAGTTGCAACAGAGCTCTTATTATCGGACGACTTTCTTTACTCAGGACTAATATTATTGTACTTTTCATGTTAATAAAAAAGTTAATGCTGAAAGAGGCTCCCAAAGAATACTGATTACAGTCAGCTTCATCCTTCCTAAGATGTAGGGATGTTTAAAATATTCTTTACTTATCTTATCCACTTTCAAGTTCATGTAACTGTTCAGTTATGCTCATTACATTACAGTATTGTTCCAATTTTATGAAAACCCATTATTATATTTCATGATCTCATTTTAAGACTATTACATTTATCTTTGCTGTTTTATATTACAACCATGAATACACTGTACCTACAGCCTGTGATTAGTTCTTCTGTATTCCTCCTCATATTAAGAAGGCAATATAGACATTAATATCACAAAAAACTTGCTGTCTCCAACATATCTAGATGTTTTCAACATATGTATTTTTGAGTAACTGCTAAATTAGGAATACAGATAGAGATAGATGTTGGGACGTTATGTTTTAATTGCCTTTCTTCAAAATTCCTGCTATCTCAAAGATATTCCTATAAGAATGGGAATACGATTCTGTTTACAAACACAAGACCTTGACAATGACATGCAGCTATAGTGGAGCTGGTTATAGAAATTAATGGTATCTGGGCATTGGTTAGACATTGATTTTCCCATGAATCTCAGCTCTCTCTTAGACTTTGGCTTTGTCCCTTATTTTCAGTCAGATCATGCATCCATAGGGAGGTTTTGGGGTGCTCAGTCATGCAGACTCAGGCATTAGGATATCAGATTTAGGGAACTGGTTGTCTCAGATTTTCAAAAATGCTTTGTGATGACAAAATTCACTTGTTCTCAGAAATCTGACTAAGTTACAGAAGGTATTCTGAATCTTTTGAGTCTGGTTTCAAAGCCTACATTGGCACTAACATTTCAGTCCTAACATACAACTGCAGGTAGAGTAGACATGTACATGTAGATGTGTAGGTGGATGAGGACCCTTGATGATCAGGAGACATGGCACTTACAGGAGAGCTGCAGTTCTCTCTGTAGTCTATGTAAATAACTTTCCAACAGGAGTTTTGGGAACACCAGGGGCACCTACAGGTACCATAGCCCCAGGCAGGTGCAGCTTGTGTTCAGGGATGGAGGAAGGTTCTGACTGCAACCTGGTTATAGAGAGTGGTGGAGCTACTGGACAGGTTAGGTATATAATGCCACAGGAAAGAGAGATTGGAGTCAGATGACACAAAGTTAAATACATTCCTTATCCTCCTTCTCTTGCTACCGGCTATGCATTTTCCTTGGCAATGGCCTATCATTGCTTATTCAACAGCCTGTGTTCCCCATTTTTATTGAAATTTCTTCTACTCACAATTGCCCTAAGCAATAAGTTTTTTAAGGACTCAGCCTGGCATCAGCATGATTTTATATTAAAAACTGTTTCTTCTGTGTGGCTTAGGATTTTCAAGACAATGTGTGCTTGTGGGAGGGTCAGCTGAGGTGGGCACATCTCTTTTTTTCTCATGCAAGAGAAAAAAAATCAAATCTTAGGCAAAATCAGAGGAATGATTTTGCTTCATCTCATCTTGCTTCTCAAATTCATGATTTTTAAGACAGCCACTCAGCTGATATGAGTTAAAACCCTGTTACTGGTGGCCAGCTCAACCTGTGCCTGGGGAAAAGGTGCCCCTTAATTCATGAATCAGCAAACTTTCCAGCCAGTCTGCAGAGGAACTTCTATTGTAAAGCAGCTATGCTTTGTCTGGTCTGCAGCAACAGATGTACACTGTAACAGTAGTTACTAAAAAGACTAAAGCACCTGTTCAGTTGATGCTGAAGTGTAAAGATAACAAGATGTGTTATCCATATCAATCCAGCCATGTAGAGAATTCAATGAAGGAATTTATGGCAAGTCAGAGCAATTAACTATTGAAATGAAACGAGGATTTTTTTGTCTTGGAAAAGAAATTTATACAGATACTTGAAAGGTTAAAGGTGCCAGCAACAGTGCAATGTTAACATGACTTGTATTTGACTTTCCTTATGTCAGTAAGTTGAATGGTCATTTGCTTAGTGAGGCTATTCAATGGCATGGGAGGGGGGCAAGAAGAAAGGTATGCTAAGGCTATGGAGGGAAAAGAGTTGATAATGTCCTTAGTATTGGATACGGTTGCATGTTAACTAACTACATGATCACAGCACCATGACAAGACATTTTGATTCCTTAACCAGTGTTAGGAGGCCCTGACTGGCTGTGGAGTCCCCTGAGCTCAGTCCTGCCTGGAAAGTGCCACATGGAAGAGCTCCCACCCCATAGGGTTTGAACATAAACAGCTGGAGGGTCTGTCCTAGTATCATCCTCAGTTTCCTGAGAAGTGGGGTACACAGAGATACCAGATTTCTGTTCATCTGGGAGTTGATTCCAGGGCAGTCAAATGCCAAAATGAGTGTTACCCTCTAGGGCTTGGCCCAAAGTGGACAACTGCAGGTCATGCAAATATGCTTAGCATAGGCCAGGACTAAATGAAACCTGGTGGGTCCCTGTCTGGTTCACTGATGTTGCAGGCATTTAGCCTTTCTTGTATGTTTTCTCCCTAGAGGGAAATTATTTTCCCCCTGTATTTTTCCCTTCTCAGATATTTGCATCATATTATATCCCCTTCACATTCTTTTCCCATTTACAGTAAATAAATGTAAAGCTGACAGATTCATCTCATAGATCACATTTTAAGATCTCATAAATTTGAGTTGGACATTTCCACCATAAAACATTAATGTAAGTTCCCTCTCACAGACACAATTCTCCAGGCTATATGCACAGAGATAGATGGGAGATGTTTCTCCTTTTGGTACACTCTCATTATTCTGATGATTTAATTCAGTTTCTTATAATTTGTCTCTTTCTGCAGTGCCAGTTTCTACATGCACAACTCATTTTTCTCCAGGAGACACCACAGTAGGGACCATCAATTCCTTTATCCTGCCCTCAGGGGCACCTTTCTACACCCTGCTATTGTGCATCCTTAGGCTCTGTTCCCAGCAGCTACCAACTAGCCCCAGCTGGGAAAGCACAGCACTTGGCCACAGCACTCACCCATAAAGCAATAAACCTTTTTTAATATGTCCTTCAACTGCCCTGCTCAGGATGAATGAATAAACGAGCAGCCAGGCATATTTATCTGACATCCTGAAATCCCTGCAGATGGGATACAGGCTCTGAGAGGCTCCAGGCACAGTAAGGTCCTACATGATGGATCAGTGGCTGCCACTGCTCTCCAGGCACAGTAAGGTCCTACATGATGGATCAGTGGCTGGCACTGCTCCCACTGATCATCCCACCCTGCTTGAAGATATTATCCATCTTCAAACTGATCCAACTTGCTCTGCTCCTCAACCAGCACCTGAGCTGAGGCTGGTTTCAGCTTCTGTTATGATAAACTAAAATGAAAATGCTCTGTGGTGGGTTTGGAAGTTGGTAACTCTTCCTCCCACAGAGAGAGCTGCAGCTGCTGGCAGCCTGGATGCTGGAGCTCCCTGCTTCCTGCAGTTGCCCAGTTTCCCTGCAAGGCAAGCAGAAACCCAGCAAGTCACAAGCTGGAGCTAGTTTCACTATTTAGGGGTTGACATATCAACTCTACATTTTAAATATGCTGTTTCAAATAGAAAACCTCTGTCAAAGCTTCCCTCCCCTGAAGTCAGTCTGTAATAACCAGAGGGGACATCAACTGCATTTAGTTATTTGACATTAAGCACAGTCTTTTGTCCATCCATTTTTAACCAACTACTTAGATGTGCATTTTGTCAGTTTAAAAGTAGCCACATGTGTAAATATATGATCCACTGGCACAACTGACTTGACTACTACAAATCAGACTTTGAAAATGCCAAGGTGGGAAGACACTGCAAAACAATTTATAACAAGCTGGACCATGTTTGTTTCATACATACACAGTTTTCTAGTTGTTTGTGGCCACCAGAAGAGTTATCCATACAAAAGTTTTGCAAACAGACAAGACAGATGTTCTTTGCCCTGTTCCTCTGAAGCAGAGATTCCCCCCGCAGTGGCACTCAGCTCCCTGTGCTCCACTATCATTTTTCCACATTTATAGATAGTTTCAGCAAGTCCTTTCTAAATTTATTATATTATTTAACTGGTTTTTGTACGTTGTTTCCAAGAGGCACAGTCCCAGGAGAAGGTTGTTGGTGCCTTGCACTGCTCACTATTTGGGTCAAAGCTGCTCAGCTGTTATAATCCTGTTTCTACAAAGTACAACGTTCCCAGGTCTTACCTAAATGAGCATTCCTTTGCTGGGCTGATGGGTTTAAATACCTTCTCTCCTTGCACAGCAGCTTTAGGGACAATGCCATAAATGAAAAGCAGATACAACACATCAAAAGACAAAGATTTCTTTTAGAAGGAGGTCTCCACATAAAAAGCTCCATGCCTAAAGATCCTTCCAGTCATTTTCACAAGCATTTGGCAGGTTGTTTTACAGCTATTTAAAAACTTTTTGTATCCTCAGTTACAAACATTTAGTAGTTTATGTCAGCTACGTCTTTAGCACCAATTTGAGGATGGAAAAAGGGGAAGGTGGCACTCAGGCCAGGCACAGCCTGCACCATTTCTACCACTTGCAGCTGCTGAATAGTGGAGAGAAGGTGCAGTACAAAAAAAAAGATAAGCCATAATTATTTCATACACTGCTGCATAGAGGCACTGAGCAACCCACTAAAGATATTTCGAAGTTACAAGGAACCCTTAGCCTGGAAGTATTACCTCAGGGAAGATGAGTAGCTGAGGGTGTCTGAGAAATAACAACCTGAACGAGTGTGTAGAGATGATACTGCAGGAAAGGTCTGTAAAAGGTTCCCTTCAATGCCAAGACTAAACTTGCATACAAAGCATGGCTTCTGGAGAGTCTTGAGAGCTGCTTAATAGTAACTCTTGCTTCTGCTACATATCCATTTACAAGGCTTTTAAAGAAAGCTTGTAGTTTATTACTCCCAGGCATGCTATTTATGTCAACAGTGGGCAGATACAGCCAGTCCTGTATGCATCTTGTTAAAAGCTTTTAAAAATACATGAAGAACCAGACAGAATAAAGGTCAAGTAAATAGTTCTAACAGGACTATATAAAATATGTTGCAGTAAACATTAAAACTAGTTGTTTTCCTAGTACTCAAAACTGTTTCTTTATTTCATGTTGTTCCTTCAAAATATTTCAGAAATGCATTTGCTTTGTGCTCTTGTAGGTAACACATTGCAGATGTGCTAAGAGTAGCTAAGCAGAGTGGAAACAGCGGAAACCTTGGTGATCTGTCAACTCTCATTACTCTGTTACTTAGCATTTGTCACCTCCTGGTAGCACAGAGATGCATCACAGCATTGCCATATACAAAGGCTCAGAGTTAATCTGTTTGATTTTAAGCAATACCAACAAAAGGAAAACAAGTGGTTTGCACCCAGTAAGAGAATGTTCTTGATTGACTTGGATATTCAAGTGACTGAGTCGCACTGAAAATCAGTGGGACACAGATTCCTTGCAGTGTGTCAAAATAGGCAATAGATGCTTCTGGGAAGAACAAAGGAGGAAAGTTACTGTATACATTTTTATAAGAAATCTGTAGGTAGAACTTGAACTTTTGCTAAATACTTAACCTTGTATTTTCATTTCTATCCTTTTTCCTGTTCTGTTTCCTAATGGTGGCAAAGCCTGTGAATGTGCATGAGGAAGGCAGGAAGAAGCCACATGACACACACAGCTTGGACAGGTGAGCTGTTAGTGGTTCAGGGTAAGACTAGTCCCAGCTGCCTGCCCAGCCCTCCTGGTGGAGGTTGCTGCAAGGTCAAGTCAGCAGAAATGAACAGGTAACTTCTGTAAAGAGCCTGGTACCCTAGTGCAGACTCACTAGCTTAAGACAGAATATTGAAATCTGCCCAAAAATGGTCTGGCTAAAGGTGCAGGTTCCCTTGCAGGCTTGATTAGCAGGCTAGTAACCTCTGGCAGTGAGACTGGAGAGAAAGCTGGATAACATCTTAAACCTCAACAGTAAAATTTGCCAGTATTTTCCTCTTTTTTTCTGTGCTGAATTGCAGGTTGGAAAAAGGGAGATTGCTAGTTTTATGCCAATAAATCCCATTCTTGTCTAACACAGCTGGATTAAAAGCTCTTTGAGCTTTATGATCCGGAATTACTGTCCCCCAGCTATGGAATATATGTCTTGATAATAATTCCACAGATTTTATAAATCTCTATCTAGCTGGGCCTCCAACCAGAATGAGAATTATAGCCCCATCTGAAAAAAGGATTACGACTACATCCTCCCCTGCCATCACAGAGGAGTTGTTCCCTGGGGTCTCACAAGACAGGGCTCAGAGATGCTTAATTTCATGAAAGTACTAAGTCATAGTGACACAAGTGCCAAAAGGAAGAATTACACCAGTTTTTCAGCTGCATGCAGAACATACTTGAAAACAGCTTCCTCCCAATTACCAAAAGGGATCCAAAGAACAATGTCACACTGCAAAGTTTTCCTTCATTTTCATATGGCTCTCAGTGCCCTACTTACCCCTGCAGACAGTGACCAGCTTATATACCAAGTCGTGGAGGCTCATTAATTTGTTCCTAAGTGATACAAGCCTGAACTATTTTTTAAAAAGCAGAAATAAAGACCTTTCTGTGACTATGTTATCGTAAGATGGTTACCCATAAATCTCTGGAAAGCCATGAAAACATTCCTCAGGGACAAAATAATTGCTGATGATTCAGTCAGAAAAGTGACAGTAAAGGTTAATTGTGTAGAAAAGAATATTTCTCTAATAGAGATGCAGTACTAGGAAGCTAAAGTCAGAATTCTGCAATTTTTAGAGCGTGTCAGAATTGAATCAGACAACTTTCTAAAAAGCCCATAAATCTCTGGAAAGCCATGAAAACATTCCTCAGGGACAAAATAATTGCTGATGATTCAGTCAGAAAAGTGACAGTAAAGGTTAATTGTGTAGAAAAGAATATTTCTCTAATAGAGATGCAGTACTAGGAAGCTAAAGTCAGAATTCTGCAATTTTTAGAGCGTGTCAGAATTGAATCAGACAACTTTCTAAAAAGGTCAATATAAACCGGAAACAAATCTATTAAAAAATGTTGGAAATAAAAGGTAAAATAAGAGTCACTGTATGGGGGTAGAACAGGACTTTAGCAAGGACCTTGGTACTGTCATGAGTAACCTTTTAAAAGAAGGTCTACCCACAGGTTAAGACCCTTTGAACATTAAGTAGCAAGGAAAAAATCCAAAATCTTCTGTTCAGACCAAAATACTAATATGATCAACACAGTGAGAGAGTAACTTGTAAAATCTACATATAATTTTAATATTTCTGAGAAAGCATTGGATAACAGTCAAGAGCTGACATGCTGCTACTGCATCCTAGTTGCAATAGAGAGGTGGGAAATCAGAACTACACTGAACACTAAAGATGTGAGCACATCATGAATGTATACGGAGTGGTTTAGTTTTGCCATCTGTTGATTTCCCACTAATGAAAAATATTCAGTTTGCTTTATGATTGTCTCTGAGCAGTCATTTTCCTAGGAGTTCTGTAGCATCTCTATGATTTCCTTCCTGCATGGAAATAATTATGTTACAGTCCACCACTGTTCATGTAACATTAGGCAGCAAAATAGAACGTATGGGATTAGGACCTCTCAAATGGAACTGGTAAGTCTCCAAAGGAGATACTAACCAGAACTATGTGCATCCTGTATTCAGATTAAACCTTAGAGTGCTAAAAAGCCAAGTAACATCACACCAGTATTGACAACTCATGACTCAAAGTAAACAAATACAAGACTAAAAACAATGTGTTTTTTTACCGAACTACATGACTGTATGGGATTAGGACCTCTCAAATGGAACTGGTAAGTCTCCAAAGGAGATACTAACCAGAACTATGTGCATCCTGTATTCAGATTAAACCTTAGAGTGCTAAAAAGCCAAGTAACATCACACCAGTATTGACAACTCATGACTCAAAGTAAACAAATACAAGACTAAAAACAATGTGTTTTTTTACCGAACTACATGACTATTTCCTTCACAGAATCGAATCATCAAGGCTAGAAGAGACCTTTAAGAGCATTCAGTCCAACCATTCACCTAGCACTACTACTGTAACCCCTAAACCATATCACACAGTGCCAGATCCAGACACCTCTTAAACACTTCCAGGGATGGTGACTCCACCTTAAAGCCTTTTACTCTGTAGCTACCTCTTCATCCTACTGTTGGCTGAAGGAAAAGCAAGGAAAGTGGGCCCATAAGTTTAGGATTACCACAGAGAAGTCCAACCATATAGCAACACAAATCATCATCAGATCAGGATCATTCCTCAGCAGCTGAGAATAAAGACTTCCTTCAGAACTGTGCTGGGTAGATTGGAAGAAACAACTGATGAGACTACAACTACATAGCTTCAGTAACCATTATCTATCATGTAGTCCTCAGGTCAGAGCAGTGGTTTTAAGTGGCTATGAAGTTTGTATGGAGAAATTACATTCCCACCAAAAGTGTTCAAAAAACACCCTAAAAGCACTTCTGTTGCTTGTGAGTTCCACCACATTGGTCAAACCCCTGCCCTCCAAGCCTTTCTTCAGGCACCAGCAAACACAGAAAACAAGACTGGGATTTCCCTTCATGTATTTAAAACATACATTTGTCTGAAGAGATCTAAATTTCTCCAAGACATTACTCTTTCAGTAAATACAGCTATGTTCATCATATTGTGTGTGAACATCTTGGACAATTTGAAATCAAACATGGCCAATCTGTGTCCAAGGCTTAATTCCAAATACCAGTGGCACTGCAGGCAGA
>NW_008693038.1:134632-140316 GCF_000695815.1 Acanthisitta chloris | reverse complement strand
CATACACTTGCATTTGGCTACTGCTTTTTCCTGCCCAATATTCAAAATGCTGAAGAATAATGGATAAATGCTGAAGAATGGTTAGACATAGCTAGAAGGCAGCAGACACAGCAAAAATGAAGTGATGGTGACTGGGAGAGTGGAAAAAAATATTAGAATGAGAAACTGAAAACTTCAGTAAGATGGATGAGGTGAAGGATTTGGGTTACCTAGGATCTAACAAAATCCAGTATTGATATTCACTGCTAGATTTTAAAAACTGATCAAATCAAATTTCTGGAACCAAAGGCATGGGCTTCTCATGTGAGTCCTAGAAAAAAACTCTCTTTTATTCATTTTAATGTAGTCCCTTATGTTTACACATTTCAACACTGCTAGTGATTACTATTTAAAATATTTATTACAGTTAGTGACTTTAAATGCCTTTATACACCCCCAACTACGTTAACTAAAATGAAATATTAAATCTGTGTCTTTAGTTGCTAGGCATAACCTCTATTAAACATAGTGAAAACTTTCAATACTGAAGTAAAATTTGCTGCTAAATTAAAGTGAAATTGGCAAGTGCTAATTTATGTTCTTTGTAAGCAAGGAATCCCATAAAAAGAGATGCTTTGATGTGGCTCAAATGAGAAAAAAAAGGAATGACTTCAAGTCAAGCATATCAGCAGCTTCATTAAGGCACTAGAATATTTGTGGAGATTATTAATTAAGTTTATTTATACCTCCTCCCTCTCTTCCCCCTCCTGCCACCTTCATCCCCAGCACACACCCACATACACACCAACATTCTGGGGAGAATTACAAAATCACTCTCCATCCCTGGACAAAAAGGAAAAGTCATTTTCCTGCTAATCTCTGCTATCACTGTTTTGCTGTTATCACTGAGCAGTAAGGTGCTGTGATGCCATCAGCTCAGCCAGCAGAGCTTTCCAATCTTCTGAGCAAAAGCAAAAAATGGAAGCAGCAAGTACAGGCAGGTCCAGTTTGTGCAAGAGATTGAGATCGTGCTCTGTTTCTGGTCTTCCTGTGTTGGGACCCAAGGTTTTAATTTGAGCCTGTCTCTGTTTCCAGATCTCAAGGTGCTTTCCACCTGTGACCATGTACTGCCTCCACCCTCCTCTCTTCCCTGCAGGACAGCTGGCACAGGACAGAATGCAGCCACCTGCAGATGTTCACCATGCAGGAGCCAAGCACCACCCTCTCCTTTGGGAAGTTCTAACATGACTCAAAAGGCCATGGTACACCATCACCATGCTCCACACCTCCATCCCCAGCTTTGCCACAGCTGCAGGAAGGTTACCAGATGCTTAGAGACACATAGCAAAATGCTTAACTTCTTTGAATTAAGTGTGTTGGAGACTCTCTTACAGTTCTGGAGCAGATACTCTGCATGCAGGGCAAACCCAGAGGATGAATCACTGATGGAAGAGAGGGAACATGCCTTCAGGAACACCTTAGCCCCACAAAAGATTTCTGGAAAAAGCTTGGGGGTCAGACATCTTATAATGATGCACAAATAGCATCGTAATTATCCAAGGCTGAGGAGACCTTCTCTCTGTGCTAAGCTCAGGGAGAGGCCTTTCTTCAGATGTGGTTTAGACCAGACAGTATTTTTAAGTCCACACCTCTTGCTACTCTACCACAAATTATGTCCTTCACTGGCTGCCCTGCCCTGTGCTTTGTCTAGTCAATACCTTCTGTGTTTCATTGGAATGCTCAAATGGCTCAAAATTTTACTTCTAACTTTAAAAAGTATTGATAAATGGCTTTGCTGCTTTTGCAGCTTGCACCCAGGTACTGGAGACACCTGTGCCACTTGCATTGCCCCTTACAGCAGACCCACTTGAGGGAAGCAGCACCATACTAAACTACTAATGCACATCCTGAATGTCAGCCCATGCTGAAGAGAGCACCTAGTTCTTAGGAAAAGCGAATTTACTTTTGTTAAGGAACAATTCCAAGGAAGAGCCCAGTGTTAAGTGCCCAGTGCTGCCTCAAAGAAACCAGCAAGTTTTCACAGCTGCAGTTGCACTGCTTGAGCATCTCACACAACACATGCCCTTCAACACAATTAAATCCTATTTCATACACATCATTAACAGCCAAACAACCCGGCATGTACTCTGACACAGCAAAGATGCATCCTAAGTTATGCAAATCCAGACACCAGGACAGCAATGAGGAGGTCAAAAAACGATCTTGCCAGACACCAGGACAGCAATGAGGAGGTTAAAAAATGATCTTACTGTTGTGTGCCATTGAACCACCTGCGTTTTCATTTCACAAAGACTTGGCAGTATAGAAAACTCACTCAAATACAGCATACTGAATCACTCATGAGGGTTACCTTCTTTGTGCTGCAGGGATTATGCCATTTCTGGAGGCTGAGACTGCACTGTTCAGTTATTATGAATCACTCATGAGGGTTACCTTCTTTATGCTGCAGGGATTATGCCATTCCTGGAGGCTGAGACTGTTCAGTTATTGAGTTGATATTTTGAAGAGTTTCGACATTTAGCCCTTCCTGGTCAGTGCTGGCATGGGAGTCATCACCTCCACTGGGAGCAGAGAGGGACTAATGGTACATTTAAAAAGAACTCATAGTATTTATATTTCAGTTTTCTTCTGACCACCTCTCTGTGCAATCAAAACATCATAAATTTGGTGCAGCACACAATTTTTATTTTGAATTTTTTTTCACAGAGCCTACCAAACTGGGAGACTGTGAGAAAAGCTCCACTAGAGTCTTTGTTAATCCATGGAAGGATAAACTCAGACATTAAGTTTTAAAATATTGACACACATACTAGCATGAGAGAATAATGAAGCACTCATGCTTCTTTTCTTAAAGCAACAATCATGCCAAGTCCATCACTGATCAAAAGCCTATAAACTATTTCTGTGAAAAATGTTGCATGTATTAGGATATGAGCAGAATTTATTTAGGCTAGTGAGACTGAGATTATTTAGTCTCTAGTCTTTGATGAGATCTCATTACAGATTTTATGTCCTGATCTTTCATATACAAATTTCATATTGATCAAGTAGAAAAAGCCATAAAATATCTGACAATAAAGAGGACTTGAACTATTCCTAGTGTTGCCTGTTTCTGTTACTTGCACTCAGATGTTTGGGTTTGATCTTTTGGTCCATATTTCTGTACTCACACCTGCCAAAGCAGTACAAGAGAATCTGCAAAAAAGTCCCTGTGGTGTAGGCAGTTGTCTTGGGGTCACTGAAATCAATGGGAGCTTTTTGGTTTGTCCACAAATAGATCAAAATTTCATAGCAATTGTACTTGCTCAGTAAGCTTTGGGTGAAACTGGACACAGTTTAACTTCATTCAGATGTTTCACTTATATTCTTGGCTCAATTGAAAAAGCCATTTCAGTCTTCAGAGCCAGAGAGAATCCCACAGATAAACTGGAATTATAATGTGTCATGTGCTCTCATGGATTTTTTCCATCAGTTAAATTGGGTTTTTATATTTCATGTAAAATGAGTGGGTATGTCAGAAAAACTACCATATTTTTCCAAGCAAATTACTATCTCGGGCTAATGTTAGACATTGATATTATTTGAATGAAATGCTCAATATTGATGGTAGGTGATTGTTTTGCATTGCACACTGCCCTTAACACAAACAAATCTGGCAAGGAATCCCTCTGAGAAATGCTTTTCTGCAGGAAGTTTCCAATCATCAAAGTCAGGGCTTTTTAGAAAGGAGCAGATCTGAGCACCTGGAAAATACAACTTTATACCAAAACTGTCTTGTTTTAACATTTTTCTAATTAAACTTTTAAAATTTGTTTCAAAACTGCAGCATGTGTCACTACTATAGGGATGACAAACATGTATGCCTGTTAATGAATTTACATTTGAAAATGAATCTTCAGATCTCAATAACAAAAGCAGAGCATAACCAGGTGACTTTTGGGATTGGAGAGAAAAGGCTGCTGAGGATCAGGGAGATGGGAATCTAGTAGATGTCTCCCCTCATGTTACCTGTGCACAAAGAGACATCATGACTGCAGACTCACAGCAGTGGAGGCTGCTCATTTGTACACATCAAACACAGGTTCTTTTTGTGAAAATATGCTATCTGATGCAAAGGATATCAGGATTTTGCTCAAAAGGCTGAAGTCAAAACAAAACCTTTTAATGAGTCAAATTAAATATTATTTTTAAAGCATTTTTTACACTTTTCTATCCACTTAGTGTCTCTTGGTTCTATGAGGTCTTGCTGTGTGTTCATTTGTCATCACTTGCCTGTGAAACATCTCATGAAATCCAAATTTTGAATAAAGACTGAGTACTCTTTTCATTGCTTCTGGAGTACAAAAGAAGAAAAAAGACAGGAAGAAAGAAGGGAGAAAAAAGGCAACACCTTTATATATATCCCACCAGCATCCTCATCTGGAAACTCCCAGGAGATCAGAACTTTGGCCTCACCAGGAACAGGATAGAAATAGCAACAACAGTGCCTTTCACAAGCACTGGAACTTTTGTGCTACCAACATAAAAACTCCATAGCACAGCACGTAATATTTCCTATTTTTGCATTGTATTTTCCACCTGAAGAATATTGTGCCTTTGGAAACTAGGTTGGAGGGTGGCAACCACGGAGTGCATAACGTGCTGAATAATAGGAGGAGGAGGAGAACGCCAACCCTCCCTCTTCTCTCCTGACACAGAGCAGAAGGGAACCCAACTCTGAATGCTAAATGACTACACAGTATAATTAGGACTTCAGATTTGAATTCTAGTTTGCACAATTAACTCCATAGTTGCATTAGAGGGTGATTCAGGTGTAAAATAAAGATGTCCTGTGCCATTCAGGTGCCTCAGAATTCTGTAAAGAGCTGCCAGATACCAAACAGGAGCTATGGGAGACTTGTGTCTTCCCAGATGTGAAGCCAGAGGCCAGGCAGCTGCACTGAAAACAGCATTAGGTGTCTGTGGTTGGGCACCTAAATCCCTCTTCTCTTCTCTATTTAGAAAAGCAGAATAATGAATCCATTGAAATAAATTAATCTTTCTAGGTAGTTCAGCAGTTTTCTGCTACCTGATGCTGGCTATGCACTGGCAACTAAGTGTTCATCCAGACTTCCCATAGCACTTTTAGGAACTGCTGCACAGGTGGGATACAGGGACAAAGGTAGAAGCTGATGCAGAACTGTGACTACAATGACAATATAACTATAGATATTAGTCATAGAATCATTTTAGTATTAACTATATTACAGTTAATATTACAGTAGACATAAATGGAATGTCAGTATTTTCCATAACCTTTGGATATCCCCCTAAAAGAAACAATACACATCTGGCCCTTCAGTCCTTCGGATAGATGTGCAGCTCAGCACTGGTGCCAGTGTCCTCATCTCTGCAATACCTGCCATTCCTTACTTCACACATTCCCTAGAATAATGAGGCCCATCATCTTTTGATGAGACTGTGGGAGTTGATATTCCCAAAATACAACGTTACACTATCAGATAATCACTACTATTTAATACTGCTCTAGAAAGACTATTTCTGTGAAAGCTACTGGGAATACAATAGCAACATGGGGAAGTCAATACAAGGCAGTATCTCTCTGTTTCTGCAGGGGATAAAAAATGTAATTAGGGACGAACTCAGACAGCTGGAAACATTAAATAATTATAAGTCTGCTTTTA